>NC_061110.1:5351384-5363884 GCF_015104395.2 Macrobrachium nipponense | reverse complement strand
GGTTTTGTTGGAGGATTTTAAAAACAACATTCCCAAAGACGTTCGCATCCATATAGAAGAATTTAACATTGATAATGTGAATGAGGCAGCAAAGGCAGCAGACAGGTTTGTTTTGTCACACAAGCAATTATGGTAAGAAGAAAACTCATTGGGAAGCAGGTGTGGAAAAGGTGGAAGTAATAAAGGGTAGAGAAAGTCCTTCATCGCCTTCGAGGGGCGCGAGGCAGGCCCGGACATTGTTTGTTATAAGTGTGGTAAGAAAGGTCATGTAAAGTCAACCATTGTCCTGAAGTAACTAAGTCAGTTAAACCAGTTATGTTGATGGATTGTAGATCAGTGCCGCCTGTGTCTTTCTAGTCTTGAAGGAGAGGTGAGTGGGGAGCATGCCTTATGGTAAGGAATTTGAAGACTTTGTCTTTAGAGGTATAGTGAAAGTTGGATCTGAGGCAAACTGATGGTAATATCGTTGCATTGCTACGGGATACTGGCTCGTGCCAGTCCTGCATTCTGGAAACCTCTCTACTAAAGATTTCTCACGAAAGGTCAGGATTTTGTGTTGCTTGGGGGTTTCCTAGATACAGTAACATCTTGGCCTGTGGAAGAAGTTTATTTGGAATCTCCTTTGGTAACTGGTACGTTGAAACTGGCTGTAGTTAGTGCATTGCCTGTGAGTGGTGTGGATTTGTTGATAGGCAATGATGTGATGCAAGGTAGTGGCACAGCCTGTGCATCAGAAGGTCGAAAGGGGGCTAGTGTGGTTAATGAACGTGTTATGGTAAATGTTAAACCTGTTGTTCCTGTAACCCGAGCCCAATCTAGAGAGGTAGTCAAAGGTAGAGAAGCTGATATAAATTTGGAAGACTGCTTCCAAACCAAAGCTCACCAAAGACAAAGAAAGGTAAGTCCAAGCAGATAAAAAATCTTTCGTCTAAGTCGATGGTTAATGTATCTGAAGACTTTGATACAGATTCTAGTTGCATGTTTCCAGATAGGCAAACCCTAATTAGTGCTCAAAAGGAAGATGGCGAATTGAGGAGTATATATGAAGAAGCAGAAGCAGCTAAAGGAACAGGAGGATTTAAGTGAAGCAAGTTATGTATTAAGGAATGATGTCTTATATAGATTAATTCGTCCAGTGACCGCATCTATTGATGAAGAGTGGAAGGTAAGGGAACAAATTGTAGTACCTAGTAAGTTTAGGCATTTTATTTTGCAAGAGGCTCATGAAAGTGAATGGGGTGGTCATTTAGGAATACGAAAAACACACTCCAAAGTCAAAGATAATTTTTTTTGGCCTTCTGTAAAGAGACGTAGTCAGACATTGCAAGTCATGTCACCAGTGCCAAAGGTGGTTTGAAAACCCAACCAGAAAATTACTAAAGCTCCTTTAATTCCCATCCCAGCTGTTGAAGAACCATTCACGCAAATTGTTATTGACATTGTGGGTCCTTTACCCAAAACCAAAACAGGTTTTCAGTACATGTTTAAACTATAATGGACAGAACCACTAGATTTCCCGAGGTAATACCTGTTAGAGGCATTAGGAGTGGTATCGTTATTAAGCATCTCATGGACTTCTTTTCTCGTTATGGTTTGCCTCGAGAGATACAGTCGGATCAAGGTTCTAATTTCACTAGTAGGGAGTTCCAGGCTAAAATGAATGAACTTGGCATTAAACACAACTTGGCATCCTCATATCATCCCGAAAGTCAGGGAATACTTGAAAGATTTCACTCGACTTTGAAGAATGCTTTGACTAAGTATTGTTTAGACCATGTTGAAGAATGGGATAAAGACTTGCCTTTATTGCTTTTTGCTTTAAGATCAGCCCCTAGTGAATCTCTGGGTTTTTCTCCTTTTCAGATGGTCTATGGACACAATGTGAGAGGGCCTCTTGATTTATTAAGGGAACTTGGGAAGGGAGTAGTGGTAAAGTAAATTCTCTTGATTATATTTTGTCTTTCAAAGAGAAATTAAGGAGCATTTGGCAATGGGCCCAAAATAATCTCTCTACTTCGCAGGCTAAAATGAAAACTCATTATGATAGAAAGTCCCAAGTTAGAAATTTTGAAGCAGGAGAACAAGTACTAGTATTACTTCCTATTCCAGGTCAGTTTAGGGCTCAGTTTGTAGGTCCAGCAATGGTTAAGAAGAAATTGAATGATGTTGATATATTTTGTGGAAATTCCAGGGAGGAGGAAAAAGTATCAGTTGTGTCATATTAACATTATGAAGAAATATTTTTCCAGAGCTAGCTAACACTGTTAAATCCTGTATTCAGCTGTTCTTACCTAAACGAAGGTAATGGACAATAAGTGGAAAGCAAAGATTATGGATGGAATGGCGAAAACTCTAAAATTTTGTGTAACCCAGATAGTTTGCTTAAACATCTGAATGCTCAGGAAGCTACTGATATTAAGGATTTATTCAGAGAACATCCGTCAATATTAAGGACACTCCCGGTCTTGTGCGTAGTTTGCAACATGACGTGGTACTAAAGCCAAATGCCCAGCCAATTAGACAAGCCCCTTACAGGTTAAATCCACAAAAAGCTGAAGCTGTGAGAAAGGAAGTCAGTTATATGTTGGAGAATGACTTGATAACACCAAGTAGCAGTCCTTGGAGTTCCCCAGTTGTATTAGTGAAAAAAGAAAATGGACAAGACAGGTTGTGTTTCGACTACAGAAAAGTAAACGACCTAACAGTTGCTGACAATTTCCCTCTGCCTCGCATAGAAGATTGCATAGATAAGATTGGTAATGCCAAGTATATTAGTAATTAGACCTTTTTAACAAAAGGTTACTGGCAAGTTCCTCTGACTGAAAATGCACGGGAAATATCAGCATTTATAACACCTGAAGGTTTATTCGAATGTAAAGTCATGCCCTTTGGCATGCGTAACGCAGCCAGTACCTTCCAGAGAATGATGTGGATGATCACGAATGGATTGAAGGGTTGTGTAGTTTATCTGGACGATATAATTATTTTCAGTGACAACTGGAAAGACCATGTCGATAGAATCAGGGCCTTATTTCGCGCAATTGCTGACGCTGGTTTAGTGGTAAACCTTTCTAAATGCGAATTTGGAAAGGCTGAAGTTATCTACCTAGGACATCACGTCGGACAAGGTAAAGTATTACCCAAGGAAAAGAACATTGAAGCTGTACTAGCTTTTCCCACTCCAAAAACTCTGAAAAATGTAAGGCAATTTGTTGGTCTCGCTGGTTACTACCGTAGGTTTGTCCCAGTTTTCTGAAATAGTAACTCCTTTAACTAATCTTTTAAGAGAGAAATCTAGATTCTTGTGGGACGATACATGTCAACGAGCCTTTGATAAATTAAAGGGCATTTTAAGTACCTACCCTATTTTGAAATCACCTGACTTTCAGTTAATGGTGGATGCAAGCGATCTCGGAGTAGGGGCAGTGCTGTTGCAAGACGATAGTGAAGGTATTGAACATCCTGTTTCATATTTTTTCCAGGAAACTTAATGAGCATCAAAAGAAATATAGCACAATCGAAAAGGAAGCCTTAGCTTTAGTTTTAGCTCTACAACATTTTGAAATTTATGTAACAGCTAGCGTTGATCCAATTGTTGTGTATTCAGATCACAATCCTTTAAAATTTGTGAACAAATTTAGGAACAAAAACAGAAGGCTCACTAATTGGATTCTTATGCTTCAGGAATATAATTTGACTGTAAAACATGTGAAAGGGAAGGACAATGTCGTCGCTGATGCCCTCTCTAGAAATCTGTGATGTCTTTTCCACTTGGATTTTTGTTTTGTTTTCGTCTTTTTCTTTTTCTTCCTGCAGTGTCTTTGGTGCAACATCTCGTTCTTTCATTGTTCGATATCGGTTTGTTTTGTTTGGTTTTTGTGGAAGAGATAATTTACCTGGTCTTGAGGTTATTTAACGTTGCCGTTAATTTTTTTTTTCAGTACATGTTGAGATATAAAATTAGTTGGAACTCGTCTATGAGTTGTAAAAAAAAAATATATACCTATTAGGTTGGGGGTATCACGCCCGAAAGTATTTTCGTTCGTTTATTTATATATTTATTTATTTATTTATTTATTTATTTATTTTGCCCACGCAGTCGTATGTTTGCTGCTTGATAGTAACTGGGTGCTCTTTGCTTGTTATTTGTTTTGCAGTCGTTAAGGAGGATAGTTCTAATCCAATAATTTCTTCCTTTACATGATGACGTGGAGGCAGAGAGACTTTTTTTCGGGAAAAGCCCAAGTTTGCCGTGAGTGATCCTCTGAACGCTAGAGAGGTTGGGATTGCCTCTGAGAGGTACTTGTCTACTGAGAGCAGTGGATTCGCCTTGGATCGCTGCAATGGTGAGTAGCTGTTAGCGCCCTTTATTCGACATCAACGCCTGCCTGCTTTTGAGTCTTCAGCGCTTTATACCACTGTCACGCCCGTTTGATCGTTCTCCCGCTGCTGATGCATGGATGTTTGTCTTCGAGGAGCAGTTATGATCGAGTTTTTATAAAGTTTTCGATACCAATCTTGGAGGATTACAACTCTTGTCAATCTGCGACGGACACATTACGAACACACGAGAGGATATCAGCCTTGGACAGCCGCTAAGGAACTTCAGATTTATCACCTGGTCCCTCATATTTATTACTGCAACTGCAGCGCCGTTGATGATACTTTACGAGGAGTTAAGTATTGGTTTTAGTAACTGTCCTCCATTTTTTTAGAGCTTGCAATTAACAGCACTTCGTTACAACGGAACATCAAGTTTACGCTGCAGTGACCTGAAACTTACCTCGGTCCAAATATATTCAATTATTTTTTTTCTTCTTTTGTAAATAAATATTTATATTAACATTTTCGTATCATACTCCCTCGTTGTCCTTTGCCATCATTGTTTACAAACTATAACTCGTAGTTAAAGGTACTTCAGGTTGTGCAAAATACTATTGTTTCTTTTATGTAACGGCTTTACGCAAATTATAAAGAACCTGCTTTACGTTAATGTTATTAAGTCGTGACAAAATATATAGATAGATAGATAGATTAGATAGATAGATAGATAGATAGATAGATAGATAGATACATTTAGATAGATAGATAGATAGATAGATAGATAGATAGATACCATCGATTTATATTATAGATAGATAGATTAGATAGATAGATAGAATTAGGATAGATAGATAGATACATTTAAAAAAAAATATATATAGATAGATAGATAGCTAATAGATAGATTAGATAGATAGATAGATAGATTAGATAGAATAGAATAGATTTATAAATATAGATAGATAGACAGAGAGCTAGATAGATAGATTAGATACAGTTTATATTAATAATATAGACAGAGAAGATCACGATAGTAGATAGATATAGATATAAATTACTTTTTACATGCATTGTTGTCCAATTTATACCATAATCGAAATGAAAGATTTATGGGTAGAAACATAAAAAAAATGTGTATACTTATATTCACTGACACGTATGACCTTGTATGTGTCAGTGTGTGTATGTATGTTCGTGAGTGTGAATGATACACGCAAACAGGCGCATGCGCTCCGAGAAAGATTATTTCAAAACACGTATCAACCCAATTTGTTTTTATCTGCGATCATAACAGAGCCGTAAACATTGTAGAATGGAGGTTGCCAACCATAATGTCCGTGATTTATATTCCAACTCCCTTCAGATTTCATTGGGAGGTATTAGCATTTCATTTTCCGTTTGGTAAAGATATTGATATCTTCCTGATTACAAATGGAAGTCGTGAAATATATTTTAATTTAGAATCATTCATTAACTGGCCCCATCCGTTGATTTAGTCATGGAAAAAAGTACGGGGGAAATTCTTTCACGTTTTAGTTCTTTTCCGTTTAAGAAAACTGCTGTGTTGGTTTTGTTTGTCCGTCCTTAGAATTTTCTGTCCTCTTTCTCTGTTTATCCTCAGATCTCGAAAACTAATGAGGCTAGAGTTCTTCAAATTTATATGTGGATTATCCACCCTCCTATCATCACTAGCCTAAGTTATCTTTATCCTATTTGAGGTTAGAGTTAGCCATATTCAGGCTTCCGGTAACAATATGGTACAGGCCACCACCGTGTCGTTGTTAAAGCTTCATGAACCGCTGCTCATGCAGCATTTTTTTTTTTACTTGCTTAAAGTAAAGATCAACAGTTAAGTGATATACGTATAATTACTGCACAATTGTTGCTTATTAAGCGTTGCACCAGAACGTTTGGACATTCTATGGTTTCCACAGTGAATCAATAGTAAGAGAGTATAAGAATACATTTCTTACGCATATAAAATCTTCATAAGAACCACAAAGTAAACTAAGAATCATTGATATGATAAATTCAGTTTTGCAATTATTTGTTTTCTCTAAGAGCTTTTATGATATCAGAAGTTCTTATTTCGGAAAAAAAAGAAAGTACAGTTAGATGAGTGATTTTAATCTAGGTGTTTCTTTCTAATCCAAAAGAAAAACTCATTAAATTGGCTTAAAAGATTATCGTCACAGTTTTGACTTGAGAAGATTTATTTTCGTTGGAAAATATTCACCTGTACTGTTTCTTTGTGTTTCAACTTGTATATGCTCTGTGCGAACGGTTGGGCTCTCTCTCTCTCTCTCTCTCTCTCTCTCTCTCTGACCAATGATGGCTTTATTCTCTTTTTATAGTTTTACATCAACCCCTCTCTCTCTCTCACTCTCTCTATCTCTGTGACTAAGTTGGCTTTATTCTTTTTTCATGGGGCTAGGGGTTAGGGGGATAAGGGAGGGGGGGAGGTGGGGGGAGTTTGATAAAATCATGTCGCATTAGAGAAGATTAGAGTAGATTTGAGATTCCAAGTGCAGAAGAGAGAGAGAGAGAGAGAGAGAGAGAGAGAGAGAGAGAGAGAGAGAGAGAGAGTATAAATTCCATTCTCGCTATGGCTCATAAATTTTGGACACCAACGGAGGCCATACTTGACCTAAAATTCACAATTGAGGCCAAAGAAAATAATCAATTGGCAAATGCGACTACCGAAAGTAAATATGTCTGATATACCAACAGCTTTAAAGAGTGAAATAAATAAATAAATTAATTAATTAAGAAGGATGGAATAGCTTAAGAGTGAAATAAACCATCGGAATAACTGTAGAGTAAATAAAACGAATGGAAATGCGTAAGAATGAATAAAAGATTAACTGAGAGGGATGACATATTAGGATGTCTATTGACAGGAAATTCCTACAGCCAGTAAATTTCGGAGAATAAGTCAGAATATTGTTTCATAGGTTGAATAAAACTGAATAATCGACTTACAGGAATGCATGAATAGTCATGTATAATGGCGTTATATTAATTAAATTACATTAGTAGGAAATCCGGAAAGGTAACAGATGAATTGCACGAATCAATTCGATTATCACAGGAAATTCAAAGTTACCAAAAAGGGGACGTTTTCAGCACAAAGATTCAACCCTTGTTTTGGATAAATTCTTCAGCGGAATAATATTCCTTTTATTGGCGTTATTCGTTCCAGTCTTTTTGTTAACTCCTCCCTCGCTCCTACAAACTTATTACAGATATTGGGTAACGTCTACTTTCCTTTTGATGTATTCAAGTTTTTATTTGGTTATTGAAATGACAGGTAGATGGAGGGTGTTATCTCTCTCTCTCTCTCTCTCTCTCTCTCTCTCTCTCTATCTTCTCTCTCTCTCTCAAAAAAAAAGTAAAAAAAAAAATAAATAAATCAAAATCATTATGCGTCCTTTAGCTGATATGATGCACTAAGGGGCGACGGCCCGCCCCCCTACGCCCCGTTCTTCCTGCAACGTCCTTGGGCAAATTATCTAATGCCTGCCATATGGTTCTTCCCTAGCTACGCTTAGGGTAACATTCAGGTAGTGTAGAATTATCTGACAATGAATTCCTGGTTACTGATTAGCTGTCGTCTTTCTCATGGGAAGTTGCTGTAGTATGATTTTAATATTTATGAGGAGGAATAATCATTACTAAAGAAAGGAGGAAAGCAAGTCATGCATTTAATCCTTTTTACTCTTTTGAATAGGAATCTTTTACTATTGACTTCTGTTACTGCGTTCGAAATAACATCGTATTCTTTGGAGGTTTGAATTTCAAGTCAGTGACCCCTTTGTGCATGTTGCATATGGATGGGGTTCATATAAATAATAATAATAACAATAACAATATATTTTATTAAAAGTGATTGCTGCCTCAGCTGCATTAATTTTATAAAAAAGGTTCTTCTCTATTTTTATAATTATTATTTTTTCATTGTTGCTTGAAATTGTGAGCAACGCGCCGAAGGTTGACATATCTCAATCAGGTAATAGTCAAAAAACGATTGGATTTTTATTGGTAAAAATTCTAGTGGGGGTAGTCAAATTTTCGGGTATATCCCGTAGAGTTTATTGCAGGTAGAATTGATGTTAAATTCTATTCCTTTTTTTGTTCTTTTCGTGGGGCCACGACGTTTCGTCTGAATAAACCTCAGACATCCTCTTGGGCGGAGGTGGGTGAAGGACTGAAGTGAGAGGGTGAGTCCGCCCGACCTGCATGCCAAGGAACACTCCAGTAACGGCAAACTTCACCATATCGCCGCCAGAAAACGCCCCAATTCAAGAGAAAAATAGCACCAAATACGACATTAATACCATGAATAATACCAGCAGTGATGTCACGTGGCCTTAGACCAATCAAAATGAAGCCCGGCATGATGATATGCCGCTGAGAAGTCAGCGCGCCTGTTGAGCATGCGCTCGGGTGCTGGCTTCAGCCCGCAGCCAATGAAAAAGCAACTCCCCATTCACTAGCCAATGAAAAGGCAGCGGCACGAAGCCCCCGCTGCACCGCCACAATACAAGCAGTCGGACTCACCCTCTCACTGAAGTCCTTCACCCACCCCCGTCGCGGCCCACGAAAAAGAACAAAAAAAGGAATAGAATTTAACATCAATTCTACCTGCAATAAACTCTACGGGATATACCCGAAGATTTGACTACCCCCACTCGAATTTTTACTAATAAAAATCCAATCGTTTTTTTACTATTACCTGATTGAGATAGGTCAAACTTCGGTGCGTTGCTCACCAGTTTAAGCAACAATGAAAAAACAATAATTAGAAAAATAGAGAAGAACTTTATAAAATTAATGCATCTGAGGCAGCAATCACTTTTAATAAAACATGTTTAAAAGAGGGTTACTTCCAGCATACCAATAATAATAATAATAATAATAATTTAATAATAATAATGAGAAGAATAATAATAATAATAATAATAATAATAATAATAATAAAATAATAAAATAATAATGAATAAATTACTAATAATAATAATAATAATAATTGTTTTTGCTCTATAAATTACTTTAAACTATGTTCATCTTTTGAAATATTATCCAATTCATGCTTCATGGCTTTGAATTTTTTTTTTTAAGTAGACATTGCCTTGTAACGTTATTGCCAATTAGATATTGAATTTAGTTTTCTGTTAGACAAAAATATTAAGGACTTAGTTGAAGCTGCTAGAAACAAAATCAATTGACCATAAATTAGTCTTACAAGAATTGCACTTTTTGAAAAGTCGAGTTCTCTGTCACTAAGGAAAACAATGAACCAACCCAGTTTGTTTCCTTTCTCCTTTTGCCTGTTCACTCTGACATTTGAAAAAGAAAAGTTTTCAAAAGAAAAGATTTCCAATCGATATTTAAACCCGGAAATTAACTTCAAAAGTCTAATGAAGTGAAGCGGTGAACATCAAAACAAAACAATGCCTTTTCAGCCTCACGTCTGTGTGCCTGAATATGACGTTTTCCTCATTGTTGGTCTGGGATGTTCCAGGTCAAACATGCCCTCGGAATTTCCAGGTTTTTGGAACTGAAACAGGATCTTTTCTCTTTCTCCCCTTTGGCAATATCTGATTTATTTGTGATTTTATAGAACCATCAATTTATTTTGTACCTTTCACAAAGACGTTTTCGTCCAAGACACCAGTATCACAAAGGTCTCATACCGAAGTGAATTGAATTCCTCAGTTCCCTTTAATGGCGCTTAATGACCTTATGGAAGAAGGGTTCTCATCACCTGAACGACAGTTCTTTACTTCTCCAGCAAATTTGAGATTATCGAGTGATTTGATATCCTAATTTCACTGCTTCAATGAATTTATAACCTGGTCATTTTCAACGGATTGATTTCACTCCGGCAGTAGAATGACTATATTTGCATCTGGTTTACATCTTTATTTCATTCACGTTCCTAGCAATACTCCAGGAAATAATTTAGGAAACAACGTTATTATAGCAGAAATAAAATAGACAATCAATGTTAACGTATATAGAGCTGCAACTTAAATCCCAGTGCAGCCTTTTGACTGCTGATGTCATAAGCAAGAAGAAGAAGAAGAAGAGAAGAAGAAGAAGAAGAAGGAGAAGAAGAAGATATAGGATAATGAGAACGCCAATAAAAATTTACCAATCATACCTGCACCTGTGGCATCTGTCTAAACAAGAGGAGAAGAAAAAGAATCGTAAACACCTGCCCTTAATAAATGCTTCCAGGAATTATGGCATCTGCCCGCCACCACCCCCCCGACCCGATGAATTTATAACACCCCATTCATTCTCTCTCTCTCTCTCTCTCTCTCTCTCTCTCTCTCTCTCTCTCTCTCTCTCTCTCTCTTATCCATCCTAGATTCAGGGGCGATGCGGAGGACTAAGGGTGATTTGCATATTCCAAAGGGCGTTCATTCCAAGGATACTTTTCATTCGAGCCTCTCAAGAGAGGATTATGTTGCAAGATAACGGAGAGGTGCACAGGAAGAGAATGGGAGGATTGGTTTTATATATGTATATGTATTCTGGTTTCAAGCTAAGGACTGTATTTCGGTGGACTGACTCCACCTTATCCTTAAGGATGTGACAAAAGAAGATACATTTGCGAAATATATAGTGAGAGATATGCCCTTAGTTGATACCTGGGGTCACCGCTAAGCCGACGTTTGATCTGTCAATTCCCTTAATCCACTCATCGTTGCCTTAAGGAAGATATTGTTTATACAGTCAAAGCCACAGGCTCCACTGGATAGGTTGATACTATTATCTTGATGCTTTGTCGGTGAAGATTCTACTATCTTACATTTGCATCAACAGCTGCTTTTGTATAAATTCCGGATGAGCTGGAATCCATGGTATGGTTTGTGTTATGTATATGATGGAAAATTGCCGAACTATGTTTTCCATATCTAACTGAGCGCTTATGTTGAGTTAGTCTTTCTGAAAGAGATTTTCCTGTGAATCCATAGTATGACTTATCCCAATACCTGCAGGGGATTTCATAGACTCCTATGTCTCTAGAAAATGGTTTTTGCTGAACGTTAATGAAGGATTTCCCCGATGTATTTAGATAAGTAAAGACGAAAGGGTTAGGGTGACGTAAGGGTTGTATGATATCTCATAAATCAACTAGGTGAAGGATTATGATTTTGTTTGCCAATTTTTCCTTTTCTTTGTTTTCTGTGAGTTTGTAAAATAGGACAAAACATCATAATGCCCCACCCCTGCAAAGATAAGTTAGTGTTTATATATAAATATATAAATGAAGAAGCTTTTGAAACAATCTAAGACTAATTAGAGCAAATTAGCATTTATTTATTTAACTCAGCTTGATACAAGTAGATGAAACCAATGTAATTTGGTGGTTCTGATTAAAAGAAGTGAGCATAAGAGGGCTTTTGAAAGCAATTCCTTAAATTCGTTTTAATTTGGGTTCTTCACTGAAAATATTGAACTGTTATTCAGAATACTCCCTAATACTAACTAGAAAGTAAGAGGCCTTCTCATAGGGTCTCATAAAGTAGAATATTTTTCTGATTCCTGAGCTTCGTAGCTGCTTCCACGAAGTCACAGCAGATTAAGGAACTCCAGATATTGTCTTAAGTCTGTTATGTTACATATTTATAGCTGCTTGTAGGAGGTCCCAACTAATGGAGGAACCTCTGAGTGTTTCAAGACACTGTTACGTAACGCAATCCTAGCTGCTTGTAGGAGGTCCCAACTCATGGAGGAACCTCTGAAATTGTTCCAAGACACTGTTACGTAACGCAATCCTAGCTGCTTGTAGGAGGTCCCAGGTCATCGAGGAGCGTCTGAAATTGTCTCAAGACTCTGTTACGTTCGAGGAATGATCTCTGTCCAACGCTAAAGTTTAACTGTTGAGGGAGGATGCCCCTATTCCTACATTGACCTGGATATGACACTTTTTGCGAGAGGATCTCAAATCTCTTATACAGATGCTCCATTGACGATCAGGTCTCCAGCACCCGTCTAATTTCAATTTCAAAAATGGAAATAATTGAAGCTGCCAAGGACTCCATCGTCCTTAGATATCTGGAAGACCTACATACGGAAGAAGAGAGAATCCTCATAACTCACAAATAGAATTCGGCATTTTGCCCACCTTCCAAAACTAAATAGGATACCAGGATAATTAGAAG
>NC_061110.1:5336812-5345884 GCF_015104395.2 Macrobrachium nipponense | reverse complement strand
AGGTGTTTTCTTTCTAATCCAAGAGAAGAACTCTCAATAAACTGACTCAAAAGATTATCATCACAGTTTTGACTTGAGAAGACTTATTTTCGTTTGAAATATTCACCTGTACTGTTTCTTTGTGTTTTCAACTTGTATATGTTCTGTGCGAATGGTTGGGCTCTCTCTCTCTCTCTCTCTCTCTCTCTCTCTCTCTCTCTCTCTCGACCAATGATGGCTTTATTCTCATTTTATAGTTTTACATCAACCCCCTCTCTCTCTCTCTCTCACTCTCTCTATCTCTGTGACTAAGTTAGCTTTATTCTTTTTTCATGGGGCTAGGGGGTAGGGGGGGTGGGTGTAACGGAGGGGAATGGGGGAGGGGGATAGGGGAGGGGGGGGGGAGGAGGGGGAGGTAGGGAGATAGGTTTGATAAAATCCTCTCGCTTTAGAGAAGTGATTAAGTAGATGTGAGATTCCAAATGCAGAGAGAGAGAGAGAGAGAGAGAGAGAGAGAGAGAGAGAGAGGGGTGTTATCTCTCTCTCTCTCTCTCTCTCTCTCTCTCTCTCTCTCTCTCTCCAAAAAAAGTAAATAAACAAATAAAAATCATTATGCGTCCTTTAGCTGATATGATGCAATAAGGGGCGACGGCCCGCCCCCCTACGCCCCGTTCTTCCTGCAACGTCCTTGGGCAAATTATCTAATGCCTGCCATATGGTTCTTCCCTAGCTACGCTTAGGGTAACATTCAGGTAGTGTAGAATTATCTGACAATGAATTCCTGGTTACTGATAAGCTGTCGTCTTTCTCATGGGAAGTTGTTGTAGTATGATTTTAATATTTATGAGGAGGAATAAACATTACTAAAGAAAGGAGGAAAGCAAGTCATGCATTTAATCCTTTTTACTCTTTTGAATAGGAATCTTTTACTATTGACTTCTGTTACTGCGTTCGAAATAACATCGTATTCTTTGGAGGTTTGAATTTCAAGTCAGTGACCCCTTTGTGCATGTTGTATATGGATGGGGTTCATATCAATAATAATAATAACAATAATAATATGATTTATTAAAAGTGATTGCTGCCTCAGCTGCATTAAGTTTTTAAAGGTTCTTCTCTATTTTTCTGATTATTGTTTTTCCATTGTTGCTTAAACTGGTGAGCAACGCACCGAAGGTTGACATATCTCAATCAGGTATAGTAAAAAAACGATTGGATTTTTATTGGTAAAAATTCTAGTGGGGGTAGTCAAACTTTCGGTTATATCCCGTAGAGTTTATTGCAGGTGGAATTTATGTTATATTTTATTCCTTTTTTTTTTTTTTGTTCTTTTCGTGGGGCCGCGACGTTTCGTCTGATTAAACCTCAGACATCCTCTTGGGCGGAGGTGGGTGAAGGACTGAAGTGAGAGGGTGAGTCCGCCCGACCTGCATGCGAAGGAACACTCCAGTAACGGCAAACTTCACCATATCGCCGCCCGAAAAGGCCCCAATTCAAGAGGAAAATAACACCGAAGACGACATTAATACCATGAATAATACCAGCAGTGATGTCACGTGGCCTTAGACCAATCAAAATGAAGCCCAGCGTGATGATGTGCGGCTGAAAAGATCGGTGCGCCTGTTGAGCGGCAGGCACTCGGGGAGCTGGCTTTCAGCCCGCAGCCAGGCAGCAACAGCAGCCAATGAAAAAGCAGCTCCTCATTCACTAGCCAATGAAAGGCATCGGCACGAAGGCCCCCGCTGCACTGCCACAATACAAGCAGTCGGACTCACCCTCTCACTTAAGTCCTTCACCCACCTCCATCGCGGCCCCACGAAAAGAACAAAACAAGAATAGAATTCAACATCAATTCTACCTGCAATAAAACTCTACGGGATATACCCGAGATTTGACCTACCCCACTAGAATTTTTACCAATAAAAATCCAATCGTTTTTTTACTATTACCTGATTGAGATAGGTCAACCTTCGGTGCGTTGCTCACCAGTTTAAGCAACAATGAAAAAACAATAATTAGAAAAATAGAGAAGAACCTTAATAAAATTATGCATCTGAGGCAGCAATCACTTTTATAAAACATGTTTAAAAGAGGGTTTATTTATAGCATACATATAATAATAATAATAAAATAATAATAATAATAATAATAATAATAATAATAATAATAATAATAATAATAAAAGTACTACAGAAGATGGATGCCGGGTACCAACTCAAGAAAAGAGGCAACAGAATCAACCATCTGATGTTCATGGACGACATCAAGCTGTATGGTAAGAGCATCAAGGAAATATATACCCTAATCCAGACTGTACTTATTGTATCTGGGGACATCAGGATGGAGTTTGGAATAAAAAATGCACCTTAGTCAACATACAGGCAAAGTAACGAGAACTGAAGGGATAAAGCTACCAGATGGGAGCAACATCAAACACATAGATGTGACAGGATACAAATACCTGGGAATAATGGAAGGAGGGTATATAAAACACCAAGAGATGAAGGACACGATCAGGAAAGAATATATGCAGAGACTCAAGGCGATACTCAAGTCAAAACTCAACGCCGGAAATATGATAAAAGCCATAAACACATGGGCAGTGCCAGTAATCAGATACAGTGCAGGAATAGTGGAATGGACGAAGGCAGAACTCCGCAGCATAGATCAGAAAACCAGGAAACATATGACAATACACAAAGCACTACACCCAGAGCAAATACGGACACACTATACATAACACGAAAGAAGGAGGGAGAGGACTACTAAGTGTAGAGGACTGCGACAACATCGAGAACAGAGCACTGGGGCAATATCTGAAAACCAGTGAAGACGAGTGGCTAAAGAGTGCATGGGAAGAAGGACTAATAAAAGTAGACGAAGGACCCCAGAAATATACAGAGACATGAGAAAGACAAACAGAACAGAGGACTGGCACAACAAACCAATGCACGGACAATACATGAGACAGACTAAAGAACTAGCCAGCGATGACATGTGGCAATGGCTACAGAGGGGAGAGCTAAAGAAGTAAACTGAAGGGAATGATAAAAGCGGCACAAGATCAGGCCCTAAGAACCAGATATGTTCAAAGAACGATAGACGGAAATAACATCTCTCCCATATGTAGGAAGTGCAATACGAAAAATGAAACCATAAACAACATAGCAAGTGAATGCCCGGCACTTGCACAGAACCAGTACAAAAAGAGGCATGATTCAGTGGAGCCTGTGCAAGACACGTCAGCTACCTTGCAGTAATAAGTGGTACGAGCACCAACTTGAAGGAGTGATAGAAAACGATCACTCAAGATCCTCTGGGACTATGGTATCAGAACGGATAGGGTGATACGTGCAAACAGACCAGACGTGACGTTGATTGACAAAGTCAAGAAGAAAGTATCACTCATTGATGTCGCAATACCATGGGACACTAGAGTTGAAGAGAAAGAGAGGGAAAAAATGGATAAGTATCAAGATCTAAAAATAGAAATAAGAAGGGTATGGATATGCCAGTGGAAATCGTACCCATAATCATCGGAGCACTGGGCACGATCCCAAGATCACTGAAAAGGAATCTAGAAAAACTAGAGGCTGAAGTAGCTCCAGGACTCACGCAGAAGAGTGTGATCCTAGAAAACGGCACACATAGTAAGAAAAGTGATGGACTCCTAAGGAGGCAGGATGCAAACCCGGAACCCCACACTATAAATACCACCCAGTCGAATTAGAGGACTGTGATAGAGCAAAAAAAAAAAAAATAAAAAAATAATAATAATATAATGTAATAGTAATAATAATAATAAAAGCCATAAACACATGGGCAGTGCCAGTAATCAGATACAACGCAGGAATAGTGGAATGGACGAAGGCAGAACTCCGCAGCATAGATCAGAAAACCAGGAAACACATGACAATACACAAAGCACTACACCCAAAACAAATACGGACAAACTATACATAACACGAAAGGAAGGAGGGAGAGGCTACTAAGTATAGAGGACTGCGTCAACATTGAGAACAGAGGCAGTGGGGCAATATCTGCAAAAAACCAGTGAAGACGAGTGGCTAAAGAGTGCATGGGAAGAAGGACTAATAAAAGTAGACGAAGACCCAGAAATATACAGAGACAGGAGAATGACAGAAGAAACAGAGGACTGCACAACAAACCAATGCACGGACAATACATGAGACAGACTAAAGAACTAGCTAGCGATGACACTGGCAATGGCTACAGAGGGGAGAGCTAAAGAAGGAAACTGAAGGAATGTAAAGCGGCACAAGATCAGGCCCTAAGAACCAGATATTGTTCAGAACGATAGACGGAAATGACATCTCTCCCATATTGTAGGAATGCAATACGAAAAAAATGAAACCAGTGGCAAAAGCCCTCCACGGAGCCTGTGCAAGAAAACATCAGCTACCTTGCAGTAATAAGTGGTAACGATCACCAACCTGAAGGAGTGATAGAAACGATCAGGCAAAGATCCTCTGGGACTATGGTATCAGAACGGATAGGGTGATACGTGCAAACAGACCAGACGTGACGTTGATTGACAAAGTCAAAGAAGAAAGTATCACTCATATATGTCGCAATACCATGGGACACCAGAGTTCAAGAGAAAGAGAGGGAAAAAAAAAATGGATAAGCATCAAGATCTGAAAATAGAAATAAGAAGGATATGGGATATGCCAGTGGAAATCGTACCCATAATCATAGGAGCACTAGGCATGATCCCAAGATCCCTGAAAAGGATTCTAGAAAAACTAGAGGCTGAAGTAGCTCCAGGACTCATGCAGAAGAGTGTGATCCTAGAAACGGCACACATAGTAGGAAAAGTGATGGACTCCTAAGGAGGCAGGATGCAACCCGGAACCCCACACTATAAATACCACCCAGTCGAATTAGAGGACTGTGATAGAGCAAAAAAAAAAAAAAAAAAAAAAAAAAAAAAAAAAAAAAAAAGAAAAAAAAAAAATAATAATAATAATTGTTTTTATTCTATAAATTACCTTAAACTATGTTCATCTTTTGAAATATCCAGTTCATGTTTCATTGCTCTGAATTTTTTTTTCGAAGTAGACATTGCCTTGTAACGTTATTGCCAATTAGATATTGAATTTAGTTTTCTGTTAGACATAAATATTAAGGACTTTGTTGAAGTACTTAAGTCTGACGGCGAGATGCAAAAAGCTGCTAGAAACAAAATCAATTGACCACAAATTAGTCTTACAAGAATTGCGCTTTTTGAAAAGTCGAGTTCTCTGTCACTAAGGAAAACAATGAACCAACCCAGTTTGTTTCCTTTCTCCTTTTGCCTGTTCACTCTGACATTTGAAAAAGAAAAGTTTTCAAAAGAAAAGATTTCCAATCGATATTTAAACCCGAAAATTAACTTCAAAAGTCTAATGAAGTGAAGCGTTGAACCTCAAAACAAAACAATGCCTTTTCAGCCTCACGTCTGTGTGCCTGAATTTGACGTCTCCTCATTGTTGGTGTGGGATGTACCAGGTCAAACATGCCCTCGGAATTTCCAGGTTTTTGGAACTAAAACAGGATCTTTTCTCTTTCTCCCCTTTGGCAGTATCTGATTTATTTGTGATTTTATAGAACCTTCAATTTATTTTGTACCTTTCACAACTGATAAGCAAAGACGTTTTCGTCCAAGACACCAGTATCACAAAGGTCTCATACCGAAGTGAATTGAATTCCTCAGTTCCCTTTAATGGCGCTTAATGACCTTATGGAAGAAGGCTTCTCATCACCTGAACGACAGTTCTTTACTTCTCCAGCAAATTGGAGATTATCGAGTGATTTGATATCCTTATTTCACTCCTTCAATGAATTTATAACCTGGTCATTTTCAACGGATTGATTTCACTCCCGCAGTAGAATGACTACATTTGCAACTGGTTTTTTATGCATTTACATCTTTATTTAATTCATGTTCATAGCAATACTTGAGGAAATAATTTAGGAAACATCGTTATTATAGCAGAAATAAAATAGACAATCAAAGTTAACGTATATAGAGCTGCAACTTAAATCCCAGTGCAGCCTTTTGACTGCTGATGTCATAAACAAGAAGAAGAAGAAGAAGAAGAAGAAGAAGAAGAAGAAGAAGGAGAAGAAGAAGGAGAAGATATAGGAGAATGAGAACGCCAATAAACATTTACCAATCACACCTGCACCTGTGACATCTGTCTAAACAAGAGGAGAAGAAAAATAATCGTAAACACCTTCCCTTAATAAATGCTTCCAGGAATTATGGCATCTGTCCGCCACCACCACCTCGACCCGATGAATTTATAACACCTCATTCATTCTCTCTCTCTCTCTCTCTCTCTCTCTCTCTCTCTCTCTCTCTCTCTTATCCATCCTAGATTCAGGGGCGATGCGGAGGACTAAGGGTGATTTGCATATTCCAAAGGGCGTTCATTCCAAGGATACTTTTCATTCGAGCCTTTCAGGAGAGGATTATGTTGCAAGATAACGGAGAGGTGCACAGGAAGAGAATGGGAGGAATAGTTTTATATATGTATATGTATTCTCGTTTCAAGCTAAGGACTGTATTTCGGTGGACTGACTCCCACCCTTATCCATTAATGAATGACAAAAGAAGATACGTTCGCGAAATGTATAGTGAGAGATATGCCCTTAGGTAATGCCTGGGGTCACCGCTAAGCCGACGTTGATTCTGTCGATTCCCTTAATCGACTTCATCGTTGCCTTAAGGAAGATATTGTTTATACAGTCAAAGCCCCAGGCTCCATTGGATAGGTTGATAATATTATCTTGATGCTTTGTCGGTGAAGATTCTACTATCTTACATTTGCATCAACAGCTGCTTTTGTATAAAATTCTGGATGAGTTGGAATCCATGGTATGGATTGTGTTATGTATATGATGGAAAATTGCCGAACTATGTTGTCCATATCTAACTGAGCGCTTATGTTGAGTTAGTCTTTCCGAGAGCGATTTTCCTGTGAATCCATAGTATGACTTATCACAATCCCTGCAGGGGATTTCATAGACTCCTATGTCTCCAGATGTATTTAGATAAGTAAAGACGAAAGGGTTAAGGTGACGTAAGGGTTGTATGATATCTCATAAATCAACTAGGTGAAGGATTATGATTTTGTTTACCAATTTTTCCTTTTCTTTGTTTTCTGTGAGTTTGTAAAATACGACAAAACATTATAATGCCCCACCCCTGCAAAGATAAGTTACTGTTTATATATAAATATATAAATGAAGAAGCTTTTGAAAATATTTAAGACTAACTAGAGCAAATTAGCATTTATTTATTTCACTCGGCTTGATACAAGTAGATGAAACCTATGTAATTTTGTGGTTCTGATTAAAAGAAGTGAGCATCCGAGGGCTTTTGATAGCAATTCCTTAAATTCATTTTAATTCGGTTTCTTCACTGAAAATATTGAACTGTTATTCAGAATACTCCCTAATACTAACTAGAAAGTAAGAGGCCTTCTCATAGGGCCTCATGAAGTAGGACCTTTTTCTGATTCCGGAGCCTCGTAGCTGCTTCCACGAAGTCTCAGCACATTAAGGAACTCCAGAGATTGTCTTAAGTCTGTTACGTTACATATTTCTAGCTGCTTGTAGGAGGTCCCAACTCATGGAGGAACCTCTGAAAGTGTTCCAAGACACTGTTACGTAACGCAATCCTAGCTGCTTTTAGGAGGTCCCAGGTCATCGAGGAACGTCTGAAATTGTGTCAAGACTCTGTTACGTTCGAAGGATGATCTCTGTCCAATGCTAAAGTTGAACTGTTGAGGGAGGATGCCCCTATTCCTACATTGACCTGGATATGACACTTTTTGCGAGAGGATCTCAAATCTCTTATACAGATGCACCATTGACGATCAGGTCTCCAGCACCCGTCTAATTTCAATTTCAAAAATGGAAATAATTGAAGCTGCCAAGGACTCCATCGTCCTTAGATATCTGGAAGACCTACATACGGAAGAAGAGAGAATCCTCATAACTCACAAATAGAATTCGGCATTTTGCCCACCTTCCAAAACTAAATAGGATACCAGGATAATTAGAAGGAACGTCAGCAGCATACATAAGTAATTTGCCTGGAACAGCAAAGGGAAAGTGATGATAGAAGTGGAGAAACTACATTAGAAAGTTGATGGTTTAAAACAGGATTCATTACTTCCTTTTCTTTTGTAAGAGAGGAGTTGTGTGCCTAAGGGATAAGGGCTAATAACTTCGTCGAATTCCAGGCAAGTCTTAGATACCTCCAGCAATATTTTATTTCTATATATTAACAAACTGATTAACATTAAGAAGAATTCAACTCGTCGCAACAAATAGAGCTAACTCTGGGAAATATCATCGAAAATGCACTTTGAAAATTAAAATGAAACGCCCTCCCCAGCCATTCCAGACCTTCACAAAACTAAATTCTTCGGTCGAACAGAAACAAAATATTGGCATTAAAACTTGCAGCCTCAGAGGGCTGTTAATTAACGTCGAGAATTATGGATAAGAAGCTTCTATTTAAAATCTCCGAGTACCATTGCAATGGAAGGCCTCGAATGAATGGCATTTGCATTGCAGCGGGGCCTTGAGAAATTTGTTATTCATCTTCCGTCTTTTTTTCTTTTTTTTATTAAATTCCATTTAATTTTTTTTTTATTTTTTTTTTTTTTTTTTTTTGGAGAAACGAATGACATAACCTTGGCATATTTTTGTTTAACTGAATGGCTGGGAGGCTGAATGCTCATTGCTGTTAATTAGGAAATTTCGGTTGATGGGAAGTTAAAAAGATGAGGATAAACATGCATGAATAAATGAGCATAGGTGTACACAAACACACACACACACACACACACGCACACACCTACACACACATACACACACACACACACACACACACACACACATATATATATATATATATATATATATATATATATATATATATATATATATATATATGTGTGTGTGTGTGTGTGTGTGTGCGCGCGCGCGCGCGCCTGTGGGTCTGTGTGTTCAAAATAAAGCATATAACAAGTAATTAGTTTGGAAATGATCTCAACTTACATATAACCGAAGAGA
>NC_061110.1:5319312-5331812 GCF_015104395.2 Macrobrachium nipponense | reverse complement strand
AGATGTTAATCTTAATGGAATATATCAGAGAACCGGGATTGATTCAGTTACCCTCTCAATAAAATATGGGAATATTCACACTTCGAAAACGGGGAATTTTGGCGAATACCGAGCTGATAATGCCGTGAATGATTCGTAGACGGACAGTTCTGAGAACCGAGGGGAGGAGGGAGGTGATAAAGGAAAGATAAATGATTTCGTTTGAGTGGGGGACGGGGGGGAGGGGAGAATTAATATGATTTCGATTTCCGTTGGGTATTTTGTCATACTGGAGAATGCTAAGGTTCGTATTACCACTGAGAGATGCCCTTTTGATCGGGCTAATGTACCTACCATGTGTTAGGGAATATAAACTATTACATATATACTACATATAATGTATATATATATGTATATATATATATATATATATATATATATATATATATATATATATATACATGTAAAAAGAAAAAAAAGAAATATATATATATATATAATATATATATATATATATATATATATATATATATATATATATATATACAGGAAGGTTGGGGCATCTGGAACGCCGTAGATTTAAAATGAATAGGATGGAGAAAAGCCAGCGTAACATCATACATGTATTTTCCAAATTTTCGAGACTTTGGGTCTCATCATCAGGGCTGTAAAACATACAAAACATACAAATTAATAAAGACTCAGTATTAATATTAATATTAATAAAAATTGGAAGTACATAAAAGTTAAATATAATAATTTTAAAAAAATGAACTAAAAAAAAGAACTAAAAAATTTATATATATAAAAAAATTAAAAAGTGAAGAATTCTTAAAAGTTAGTACCTATCTCTATGGAGTTAAAAAACTGAGTGACGTTGTCTGGTTTGGAAAGAAGAACGTCAACTATGCTATATATAGGACTGTGGAAGAAGTCTGACCATTTAATGGGGCACAAGCTGTTTGATTGTTAATGACTCCAAAAACAGAGAGAGAATAGTCATTGGGCGCTTGGGTGACAATACGAAAATCCTTATATGAAAATGATGTTTTACATTTATTACAATGTTCTCGTATGTTAGAAAATTCTTTTCGTTTTCAAAGTACATCCCGTACGGGTGACTGAAACTCCGAGATGAGAGTCGATTCTGACTTTGAGCAGTCTTTTGGTGGCTCCCACGTATGTCCCGATCTTACATTTCGGGCAAGTAAAGCAATATACCACCAAAGACCGCATCAAAGCCGGAAGTTTATCTTTGTGGGAGAACAAAGAACCCAGAGTTTTAGGATTTTTTGCTATCAAACTTAAGATTCACAGCGGAAAAGTTTCCTGATGACTTTTTGTATTTGCACCTTAAATGTGTTGGACTGAATGAAAGGTATCGATGCATATATTAATAATTTAGGCACGTTCGGTACAAGTTGACGTGGCTGAAATTTATCATTTAAAAAGTTATTGACATATTTGAAGAATAAGGCTGGAGGATACGAATTATTTTTAAAAAACTGAAGTAAAAATTGTATTTCACTATGGAAGTTATGCCAGCTGGAGGACAACGTATAAGCACGATGCAATAGCGTGGAAATACTATTTAATTTAAATGTTATGGAACAACTGCTATAAAAGTTAGTACCTTGACCTGTGAACGTCGTTTTTCTAAAGACGCTCGTATTAAAACCATGTTCTGTCCTAGTAATTAAAACATCTAAAAAAGCAAGTTGGTTGTCGTGTTCATGTTCGATTGAGAAATTTATATTAGGATGTAGGCCATTGATATATTCCAAGAAAGCTTCAGCTGCTTCTCGGGACCTAAATAGAGCAATAGTGTCATCCACATATCGCTTATAAAAGAGAGGGCGATATGATAAGGGACAACCATCCAGCATTTGTTCCTCAAAAGAGCACATAAAGGCATTAGCCATAACTGGGCCAAGTGGCGACCCCATTGAAACACCATCGACTTGTTTAAAAACTTTCTTGTTAAAAATAAAGTGAGTGTCCTGCACTGCAATTTCAAGAAGTTTCTTAAAATTATCTCTATTAAAACCATGATATAAAATATTTTCCTCGTAAAAGATCTTATCTAAAATGATGTCAACCGTCGCCTGCAACGGTATGTTCGTAAAAAGAGATGCGACATCCAAACTCACCATATATAAGTCAACATCCTGTGGTAGAATATCAGGTACAAGGTTAGCAGAATTGAGTAAAACGTATTCATTATTTGCAAATGGCTGTAGCAATGGTACCAAGAATTTTGCAATCTGGTAATTTGGGGTATTGTATGCCGCCAAAATTGGTCGTAAAGGAACACCATCTTTATGAATTTTAGGAAGTCCATACAACACACCATAGGATGAACCTGAACAATATAATTCCTGGTAAGTGCTTTCAGCTATAATATTCTGATCTTTGAGACTTTTGAGTAATCTATTGATTTTATCCTCCACCTTAAATATAGGTTTGATATGTTGGACCTATTTCAACAAATTTAGTCGTGTCTTCAAGAATATTATCCATTTTCTGTACATAGTCCATTTTTATTTAGTATCACCGTGCCTCTTCCTTTATCCGGTCTGGTTATGACAATGTCTGGGTTATTGGATAAGGTTTTTAATAGCATATAATCATCTTTACGAAAGAAAGGAAACCAGTTACTACATAATTTAGAAAAAGTTTTTGTGAGCAATGCTTTGCAAGTCTCTCTGTAAACTTGGTAAGTCACCTGGGAGTTGTAACGACCGAAAGTCGTCCAAAAAAAAGTATTTCTAGTGGCAAATAAAAATTACTAAAACTTGGTTTAAAATTTGGTAAACAAAAATCAAGGCCCAAAGACAAGATGAATTCTTCTCTCTTAGATAAAACATAGTTAGAATAATTAAAAACAGTGGTTTTGGAGTCTACGAATTTTGGAATCTGGATACCTAAACGATCTAGTTTTCTAAAATGAGTATTTTGAACATTTACTGAATAAGAGTTAACAGTTTTGGTAAGTACAATGTTTTTACATATAGAAAGTCGATGAATGATACATAGTTTTCTATGACATTATACAGAGATCTTGATGTATCCTTATGTTTAGTAATAAGCTTTTCCGTTGTGTCTGATCTCAATATCCAATAGTTGTCGAGTGGCATCATAGTAAGAACTGGGAGTGATAAAGTGTAGTGCGGTAGACTTTAAACTTGACGAAATTGGGAGTGATATTGTTAAGTCTGCAGTATTGGAGGAAATCCAAATCGAGTTGTGCCTTCAGACCTCTTCTTAGTGAAGTCTCCAAATGTCGATAGGTACGAAGAGTCTGCTGCCCAAATTTAGTCCTCAAGTATGCAGGAGGTTTGGGGCATCTGGAAACGCCGTAGATTTAAAATGAATAGGATGGAGAAAAGCCAGCGTAACATCATACATGTATTTTCCAAATTTTGCGAGACTTTGGGTCTCATCATCAGGGCTGTAAAACATACAAAACATACAAATTAATAAGACTCAGTATTAATATTAATATTAATAAAAATGGAAGTACATAAAAGTTAAAATATAATAATTTAAAAAAATGAACTAAAAAAAAGAACTAAAAAATTTATATATAAAAAAATTAAAAAAATTAAAAAGTGAAGAATTCTTAAAAGTTAGTTACCTATCTCTAGGAGTTAAAAACTGAGTGACGTTGTCTGGTTTGGAAAGAAGAACGTCAACTATGCTATATATAGGACTGTGGGAGAAGTCTGACCATTTAATGGGGCACAAGCTGTTTGATTGTTAATGACTCCAAAACAGAGAGAGAATAGTCATTGGGCGCTTGGGTGACAATACGAAAATCCTTTATTATGAAAATGATGTTTTACATTTATTACAATGTTCTCGTATGTTAGAAAATTCTTTTTCGTTTTCAAAGTACATCCCGTACGGTGACTGACCTCCGAGATGAGAGTCGATTCTGACTTTGAGCAGTCTTTTGGTGGTCTCCCACGTATTTCCCGATCTTACATTTCGGGCAAGTAAAGCAATATACCACCAAAGACCGCAATCAAAGCCGGAAGTTTATCTTTTGTGGGAGAACAAAGAACCCAGAGTTTTAGGATTTTTTTTGCTATCAACTTAAGATTCACAGCCGGAAAAGTTTCCTGAATGACTTTTTGTATTTGCACCTTAAATGTGTTGGACTGAATGAAAGGTATCGATGCATATATTAATATTTAGGCACGTTCGGTACAAGTTGACGTGGCTGAAATTTATCATTTAAAAAGTTATTGACATATTTGAAGAATAACGGCTGGAGGGATACGAATTATTTTTAAAAACAAAAAACTGAAGTAAAAATTGTATTTCACTATGGAAGTTATGCCACTGGAGGAAGTTTATCTTTGTTCTCCCACAAAGATAAACTTCCGGCTTTGATGCGGTCTTTGGTGGTATATTGCTTTACTTGCCCGAAATGTAAGATCGGGAAATACGGTGGGAGCCACCAAAAGACTGCTCAAAGTCAGAATCGACTCTCATCTCGGAGTCAGTCACCGTACGGGATGTACTTTGAAAACGAAAGAATTTTCTAACATACGAGAACAGTTGTAATAAATGTAAAACATCATTTTCATATAAGGATTTTCGTATTGTCACCCAAGCGCCCAATGACTATTCTCTCTCTGTTTTGGAGTCATTACAATCAAACGCTTGTGCCCCATTAAATGGTCAGACTTCTTCCACAGTCCTATATATAGCATAGTTTGACGTTCTTCTTTCCAAACCAAGACAACGTCACTCAGTTTTTTAACTCCATAGATATAGGTACTAACTTTTAAGAATTCTTCACTTTTTAATTTTTTTATATATATAAATTTTTTAGTTCTTTTTTTTAGTTCATTTTTTTTTAAATTTATTATTATTTAATTTAACTTTTATGTACTTCCATTTTTATTAATATTAATATTAATACTGAGTCTTTATTAATTTGTATGTATGTTTTACAGCCCTGATGATGAGACCCAAAGTCTCGAAAATTTGGAAAATACATGTATGATGTTACGCTGGCTTTTCTCCATCCTATTCATTTTATATATATATATATATATATATATATATATATATATATATATATATATATATATATATATATATATATAGATACATATCATAACGAACAAGGTCATCGTGGATGATAGAAATTAATAAAATGCTCACAGACGAACTTCCTGACCTTCAATAAAGCAGAAACTGTCTCAAAAAGAAATTGATGTCAACAAATACTGAGTAACAGCGTCAGGAATCTAAAACAAAAGCAAAAAATTAGGAGAAATCATTTAACCTATTCCAAAGGGAAATGTTATAGAAGGTCTGGAGGCATTGTGATATTCCAGCTAAGTTAGGAAACCTATATTAGCTTCAGGTATGTGGAACACTACACTTCCTCCAGGTATCCATTTTTTTTTTTTTTTTTTCACTTACCGGAAGCGTAATTGTGTCATTTTCCTCAACCTGTGGTCCTGGAAAATCCACCGGTCCGGCAAATAACTTTTTCCCAAGAGCATAATGGGAGCGCTGGTCTGGATCCATATCTCGAGATCGAAAGATTTTGAAGTCGGTATTTTTACAACATTATCCAATTTCGTCATGATCATTTTTTTTATCTTTTCTATCTCTCTCTCTCTCTCTCTCTCTCTCTCTCTCTGGTCGCGTCTTGTTTTATTAGTTTTTATAAATGAATTCTTGTTCTATTTCTATCCAATTTAGTCCTGACATTTTTTTATTTATTTTATTTATTTATTTTTGCAGGATGGAACTAAAGCTAATCATTAGCGTGTTTACGAAATTCGTTTGCTCTCTCTCTCTCTCTCTCTCTCTCTCTCTCTCTCTCTTTCTGGTTGCTTCTTGTTTTATTAGTTTGCTGAAATTATTTTCCGTCCTAGATTTCACATGGTTGGTTTTTTTTTTATTCACTATTTTTTGTACTTAACATTTGTCTTCTGGTTTCATTCTTATATACCTATTTTCCCTAGTCTTGTCAGGTAAAATACAAAAGAGAAGGCATGATTTACAAGAGCCTTTTCTTTGTGTCTTTTAAAATGGTCAGTTGCGTATGGATTCTACTATTGCACAGCTGTTACAAGGTTTCTTATCAGGTGAATAACTATTCAACGTAAGGTCCTACTCCGATACACCACCAAAGATAAAAACTACAGTTGAATGCATATTACAATACTTTTTGACAGTTACAAGGTTTCTCGTCTCGTCGGCTTAATACTTTCACATAAGATTTTCTTTGATGTACATGTATGTAATATATGTATGCATATATATATATATATATATATATATATATATATATATATATATATATATATATATATATATATATATATATATATATATATATATAGATATATAAAGTACAAAAGGCCCATTACAACACTGGTGTAAATGAAATGAGCCTGTTATATTTAAGACGTATCGTGTTTTTAACAGAGAATTTATTTACGTTCATATATAATATATATATATATATATATATATATATATATATATATATATATATATAAAGTGCGTGTGTATGTTCATGCATATGTATTATCATTAATAATAAAAAAAGTCCACCAATATTTTTTTTAAAACTGTTTTAAACCTCGACGAGTAACTCGGATCTTAAAGATGAATTCCCGACACCTCTGAGCATTGAATGTTCCCTCAGGTTTCCGGAGAGAAGCTCCTTTGACAAAGGAGTTCAATTTCCTTCGCCAAGCAGAAAATACCCAGAAATCTCTGCGATTAAATCTTGCAAACAATTCTCGTGTAAAAGAAATAGATATTCGAGAGCAGATTCCGCAAGATTCTTCTAGCAGTGTGGTTGTAACTGAGGCGTTTAGAATATGACGGAAGATCGAAAACGTCAGCTAGATAGGATTCGATATGAAAGAAGATTGCCGGTCTAATACGAAAGAAGATTGAAAAGGAAAACTATAGAGAGAGAGAGAGAGAGAGAGAGAGAGAGAGAGAGAGAGAGAGAGAGAGAGGTTAGAAGTATCACTCACATATTTGTCGATGTTTCGCAAATAAACTTTGTTTGTGGATTTAAGGGAGCAACTGCTTGCCAAACTTCTCTGATAAGAGCTTTATGTTTTCCTAAAGTTTGGAGGTGTATGTGGTAGCCACTGTTCCCCTTGTTTTTCTGTGACGTTTCATGTTTGCATGTGCTTGAGTATATATATAAACACACCCGCACACACACGCAAACTCAATTATATATATATATATATATATATATATATATATATATATATACTATATATATATATATGTATATATATATATATATATATATATATATATATATATATTATATATATATATATATATATATATATATATATCACACATATCCACAGTTAGTAGTGAATCTAAACTTGTGAACTTTGATGTAGTATCACTATTTCACGAAGGTGCCTACTGACGATCTATTGGAGTTTCTATCGGAATTATTAGAAAATAAACAGCTGGATATTCCATTTTCAAAAAAACACCTTAATGAACGATCAAATTATGTGTAAAAGACTGTGAATTTGAATTCAATGGAAAATTTTACTCTCAAATTTTGGTATGGCAATGGGAAACCCTCTGTCCTCCAGTGCTAAGTAATTTATATATGAATTTTTTGAAAAGAAAATAATTCCACGTAATGTACCTTTGGTTTAGATATGTTGACGACATAATTTGTGTATGGCCAGAGAACGAAGATGTAAATAACTTTTTTGCCAGGTTAAATCAAATAGTACATCAATTATATTTACTATGGAAATGGAAAAAGATGGATGCCTACCCTTTGTGGATGTCCTCTTACGGAGAAATAGTAGTGGGTTTAAATATAGTGTTTACAGAACACCTACTAATATTTCTTCCTATGTACATTCTATTCTGGACAAAATAATAAGGTTAAAAGATCAGTTTTGCATCACTGTTTCTAAGAGCACTACGGGTACATATGTAGCCCAGAATATATAGATGAGGAGATAGATAAGATTCGGAATACAGGCAAGAAACTGAAATATCCAGATAGTGTACTAAACAATGCATTAGAAGCGGCAAAAAAGACCATGTATCTAAATCCAAAAGCACCTTCCAACAACAAAAATTTGCTTGTACTACCTTATAATAAAATATGAACGATATCCCACCTCTCCTGAAGAATTTTGGTGTTAATGTAGTTTTTAAAAACAATAAAACAATGAAACAGGTACTTATTAAGAACTCCCCCGACAATGTGTATATAAAATTCCGTGTGTCTTGTGACAACGGGGAAAGCACTGGAAAAAAAGAATAGAACAGCATAAACAATGTGTGAGATATGCACAGGGAAATAGTGGTATTTTTGTACATGTTAGTGAGAACAATCATGCTATTAACTGGGAAGGGGCAAAAAAGCTTTTGTGTTTCTAATAATGAAATGGAAAGGAATATCATTGAATCTAGTTTTATAATAGAAAGTTACAATAATAATTGAACATCAGTCAGGAATGTATAAACTTGATCCTTTAATATCAAAAAGATTTTTGTAAACTATTTAAATTCTAAGGTAGGCATTAGAAATGTACGGAACTAGGATTATTATATATGTAAACACAGTAAAGGGGCAGTAGTGGTAATGAGATGTCCAACCCCGCCTCCCTGATACCTGTCAGGTGTGAACTTGTTGTCTGGTGGGTACACTAATCGGTAGTATCCCTTCAGAATTCATTGTAAATTTTAGCCAAATGATTTTTGAAAGCCACTCCTAGCTTGACAACTGCCTTCGGGTGGATCTGCAGTCTCAAACGGCTGTGTGTATGTTCGTCAGTACTGTCTCTGTAGTATATATAATTGTGAATTCTAATACTATGTATCAGTCCTTTGTCAATGGCTTGAAAATAAAGCCGAAACCAGTCAGTGACCTACACCCTGTTTAATATTTTTCACCTGTAGATATGTGTGATAAACGAATCACGTGCTAAAGTGATTATAATCATATATATCGTTACGTTGATGATGATTGTTAGCTGTTCGTCCTGTCGGGTATTGATGTAAATGATTTACTCTCTAAATTAAATAACCAGGTACCCTCGATTAAGTTTACTCTAGAATTAGAATAAGACAATTGCCTCCCTTTCTTAGACGTTTTGATACATAGAGAACCATTTCAATGTAAATTCAGTATTTATAGGAAACCGACTAACAACTTAACTTATGTTCATTTCTTCTCAGGCCACCATCTTAATATAAAAATATCAATTTTTTCCTCTATGTTTTTACGAGCATTCCGAATTGTCATTCCACAATATTTGGATCAAGAAATTGAATACATAAGAAAAATAGGGAAGGATTAATGCTATCCTTCACATATATTAGACATTTGTTATAATAAAGCCCACAAAAAGTTTTATACTGTAAATAACACACAGAAAAAGAACATTCTAAGATTCATTCTCAGTTTGCCTTATTTTAACGGATTTGAAAACCATTAAACCATTGTTAAAAAGCTTTTAATGTCAACCTCGTTTTTTCCTATAATAACACACTAAAAGAATGTTAATAAAAATGGCCCAAGAGAAAGCAACAACATAATATATAAAATTCCATGTATGGATTGTCCCTCATTCTATCTCGGACAGTCCAGCAAAGGCTTAGAAGTAAGGCTAAGCCAGCATAAATACTCTGTAAAAACTGGGCAGAAATCTAATGCATTATTCATTCATTTAAGTGAAAACAACCACCGAATTAATTGGATTGATAGTTCAGTAATTGCATGGTCAAGAGATGTCTTATCACGAAATCTTTTAGAATCTGCTTTAATACAACTTACTTTTCATTGTAATTTCAATGTTAGTCGTGGCCTTTTTCAGTTAAACCCTTGTATCTGTAACATGTTTAAGAATGACCTCAAAGATATAATTACTGACTTAAATAAAAATCAGTTGCCTTAGAGTTATTAAATTTTGTTGTAATGTATGTCTGTCATGTTTTGTGAATATGGTTTTTGTTTACCAAGTTTCCGAATAGCTGTCACCTATAATCCTTTAATTGTCTGGAAATTGTATCTGAGATAATTGTCTTAAACCTTTAATTGCACCATTGTTTATGCTTGGTTGGGGAAGGTTTCTTATCTTCCAGGTGTGTCGGATTCTAGGTACTAATCCATTTTATAATCCCTATCTGTCATTTATATGAACCTTCTTGTATTGTCTGTTCTCGTATTTATGTTAGTATCTGCTCAGTAAAGGACTTTTAAAAGTCGAAAGATCTTGCAGACTCCTTCGTTTATTTTTTCCTTCGTGGCATTTATCTTTATTTTTGGATTTATCACGTTCCTAACTTTCGTGATTCAGTTATACATATATATATATTATATATATATATATATATATATATATATATATATATATATATATATATATATATATATATATATATATATATATATATATATATATGTATATATATATATATATGATATATATGTATATATATATATATATATATATATATTATATATATATATATATATATATATATATATATATATATACATATATATATATATACTATATATATATATATATATATATATATATATATATATATATATATATATATATATATATATATATATATATATATATATATATATGTATATATATATATATATATATATATATATATATATATATATATATATATATATATATATTATATATATATATATATATATAGTGTGTGTTTGTGTACAGGAGTATCTGTTTATGGTTGTCTGTGTAGTACTCTAACAAGATCAGCGGAACGTCTGCCACGTGAAGCCAATCACGCTTGTTATGAATTCCCGAGAAATGTTATGAACACGAGAAAGCCAAACAAGGCTCAGACGCGCCCCCCCCCCCCCCCCCCACCCCCACCCCCACAACTGAGGCTGATATTCACAGCATCTCTCGGGGAGAGAGATGAACAGCACTCATCAGTTGTAGATGCTTATATAATGACTTTTCGTCGAAGGCGTTCCACGCGAACACACTTGTTTTCCAAGGTTATTGGATTATCCTACTTACATTTATATATATATATTTTTTTTTCTTTAATAGTAATAAATAGATCTTTTGTTTCCATATTTCTTATTACCTTCTATTACTTCTTTCAAATGAACACTGGGTATTTTGGAAACTTATAATAATAATAATAATAATAATAATAATAATAATAATAATAATAATATAATAATAATAATAATAATAATAATGATGAATAATAATAATAATAATAATAATAATAATAATAATAATGATAATAATAATAATAATAATAATAATAATAATAATATGCGACCACGACGAGAAGTGTCTTGAAGGAAACTTCCTCCACCCAATAGCAGGAACGCATTGTGCCACCAACCAATGAAAACCCAGCAAGCGGTTGACCCCCTCCTGACATGCTACTATATATTGAGTAGATTCTGACAGCATCTAACCCACTGCTGTGATCATGTTCGGATGATACCGAGAGAAGGTTGGCCACTAGATCGACTTATATTTTGATCTGTTTGTGCATTTACTGTGACAAATAAATAAATTTTAAACAATATCCCCGAAATTGATTCCTCCTGATGAGTAATATCGGCGCAATACTCGCCAGTTGTAGTAGCAGAGAGAAAGCTATTATTAGAAAAATAGAGAAGACTATTTACAAGTTGAATGCAGCTGATGCAGCAATGTCTTTCAATAAGACTTGTTTGAAAGAGGATCTCCTTCCAGTATATACCAGCATACGTCTGCATGACCTTTCAGCACGCATCGAGAACAACACGAGGAGCTTCCGGATATCCCTCCTTCAGCGTTAGCTGAGAGCGAAGACAGCCGAGCGCCGTGCCCTGCGAGAAGAGGTCGGGAAACTGCGAGAGGAATGGGCAACCTTACGGCAGAGTAGCGAGCAAAACAACCCAAGGGACGATGAAGAAGCCGTCCGTCCCAGCTCCACCGAAGGAGATGAGATCGAACCCGAACACTCAGATGAAGAAGAAGATGAACAACCAGAGCAATGACAACCAGAACGAAGAATTACCAAACCTACAAGACTTGAGTTACCCACGTAACATAGAAGTATGCCTCGCCCACCTCCAAGACAAGGATATAAGGAAACGCTTGCTGGACATCACTCGGAAACTCGTTTCTCTCAATGGGGGCAAGCTCCGGATGCCACAACGGACAGAAAGATACATCAATCTAACAGATTATGAACCTACTCCTGACCAGGATGGCTAGACTGCAACAGCGCGACCTTCAACGACGAAAAGTGTCTTGACGGAAACTTCCTCCAGCCTAATAATAATAATAATAATAATAATAATAATAATAATAATAATAATAATAATAATAATAATTTTGTCAAAGGTTGACTTAACGCGGGCCACTGACTTGAAATTTTAGCTTCCAAAGAATAGGGTATTTATTGGGAAGAAGTAGGAAGAGGTAAAGGGATATACAGAAATAAGATATCCCACTTATAAAAAAAAAAAA
>NC_061110.1:5306854-5318812 GCF_015104395.2 Macrobrachium nipponense | reverse complement strand
TAAGGGTCCACAATAATACAAAGTGTAAAAAGTCCGTGTATAATTTTGAAGACTTTACACGGACTTTTTATACTTTGTATTATTGTGGACCCTTTAGAACATTATATATACTCTCGTGATAGAGAGTTTTTCCCTTATAATAATAATATGCGACCACAACGAGAAGTGTCTTCAGGAAACTTCCTCCAGCCAATAGCAGGAACGCATTGCGCCACCAACCAATGAAAACCCAGCGACCGGTTGACCCCCTTCTGACATGCTACTATATATTGAGTAGATTTTCTGACAGCATCTAACCCACTGCTGTGATCATGTTCGGATGATACCGAGAGAAAGGTTGGCCACTAGATCGACTTATATTTTGATCTGTTTGTGCATTTACTGTGACAAATAAATAAATTTTAAACAATATCCCCGAAATTGATTCCTCCTGATGAGTAATATCGGCGCAATACTCGCCAGTTGTAGTAGCAGAGAGAAAGCTATTATTAGAAAAATAGAGAAGACTATTTACAAGTTGAATGCAGCTGATGCAGCAATGTCTTTCAATAAGACTTGTTTGAAAGAGGATCTCCTTCCAGTATATACCAGCATACGTCTGCATGACCTTTCAGCACGCATCGAGAAACAAACACGAGGAGCTTCCGAATATCCCTCCTTCAGCGTTAGCTGAGAGCGAAGACAGCCGAGCGCCGTGCCCTGCGAGAAGAGGTCGGGAAATTGCGAGCAGAGTAGCGACGCAAAACAACCCAAGGGACGATGAAGAAGCCGTCCGTCCAAGCTCCACCGAAGGAGATGAGATCGAACCTGAACACTCAGATGAAGAAGAAGATAACAACCAGAACAATGACAACCAGAACGAAGAATTACCAAACCTACAAGACTTGAGTTACCCACGTAACATAGAAGTATGCCTCGCCCACCTCCAAGACAAGGATATAAGGAAACGCTTGCTGGACATCACTCGGAAACTCGTTTCTCTCAATGGGGGCAAGCTCCGGATGCCACAACGGACAGAAAGATACATCAATCTAACAGATTATGAACCTACTCCTGACCAGGATGGCTAGACAGCAACAGCGCGACCTTCAACGACGAGAAGTGTCTTGACGGAAACTTCCTCCAGCCAATGATAATAATAATAACTAATAATAATAATAATAATAATAATAATAATAATAATAATAATAATAAAATTAATAACAATAATAATACAAACACCATCAGCTTCCTCAAAAATACAATGAGCCAACTGGAATACAATACTTACAAGCTCTGGAATAAGACTAGCAGAGGTTAATATCATGGAGAGGGATCTTCCAGGGCGACTCACTGTCCCCACTACTCTTCGTAGTAGCCATGATTCCCATGACAAAAGTACTACAGAAGATGGATGCCGGGTACCAACTCAAGAAAAGAGGCAACAGAATCAACCAGCTGATGTTCATGGGACGACATCAAGCTGTATGGTAAGAGCATCAAGGAAATAGATACCCTAATCCAGACCGTAGGGATGTATCTGGGGACATCAGGATGGAGTTTGGAATAGAAAAATGCGCCTTAGTCAACATACAAAAAGGCAAAGTAACGAGAACTGAAGGGATAAAGCTACCAGATGGGAGCAACATCAAACACATAGATGAGACGGGATACAAAATACCTGGGAATAATGGAAGGAGGGGATATAAAACACCAAGAGATGAAGGACACGATCAGGAAAGAATATATGCAGAGACTCAAGGCGATACTCAAGTCAAAACTCAACGCCGGAAATATGATAAAAGCCCTAAACACATGGGCAGTGCCAGTAATCAGATACAGCGCAGGAATAGTCGAATGGACGAGGCAGAACTCCGCAGCATAGATCAGAAAACCAGGAAACATATGACAATACACAAAGCACTACACCCAAGAGCAAATAGGACAGACTATACATAACACAAAAGGAAGGAGGAGAGGATTACTAAGTATAGAGGACTGCGTCAACATCGAAAACAGAGCACTGGGGCACTATATGAAAAAAAACCAGTGAAGACGAGTGGCTCAAGAGTGCATGGGAAAGAAGGACTAATAAAAGTAGACGAAGACCCAGATACAGAGACAGGAGAAAGACAGACAGAACAGAGGACTGGCACAACAAACCAATGCACGGACAATACATGAGACAGACTAAAGACTAGCCAGCGATGACAATTGGCAATGGCTACAGAGGGGAGAGCTAAAGAAGGAAACTGAAGGAATGATAACAGCGGCAAAAGATCAGGCCCTAAGAACCAGATATGTTCAAAGAACGATAGACGGAAATAACATCTCTCCCATATGTAGGAAGTGCAGTACGAAAAATGAAACCATAAACCACATAGCAAGTGAATGCCCGGCACTTGCACAGAACCAGTACAAAAAGAGGCATGATTCAGTGGCAAAAGCCCTCCACTGGAGCCTGTGCAAGAAACATCAGCTACCTTGCAGTAATAAGTGGTACGAGCACCAACCTGAGGGAGTGATAGAAAACGATCAGGCAAAGATCCTCTGGGACTATGGTATCAGAACGGATAGGGTGATACGTGCAAACAGACCAGACGTGACGTTGATTGACAAAGTCAAGAAGAAAGTATCACTCATTGATGTCGCAATACCATGGGACACCAGAGTTGAAGAGAAAGAGAGGGAAAAAATGGATAAGTATCAAGATCTGAAAATAGAAATAAGAAGGATATGGGATATGCCAGTGGAAAATCGTACCCATAATCATAGGAGCACTAGGCACGATCCCAAGATCCATGAAAAGGATCTAGAAAAACTAGAGGCGGTGAAGTAGCTCCAGGACTAATGCAGAAGAGTGTGATCCTAGAAACGGCACACTAGTAAGAAAAGTGATGGAACTCCTAAGGAGGCAGTATGCAACCCGGAACCCCCACACTATAAATACCACCCAGTCGAATTTAGGACTGTGATAGAGCGCAAATAATAATAATAATAATAATATTTTGTCAAAGGTTGACTTCACGCGGGATATAATAATAATAATAATAATTTTGTCAAAGGTTGACTTAACGCAGGCCACTGACTTGAAATTTTAGCTTCCAAAGAATAGGGTGTTTATTGGGAAGAAGTAGGAAGAGGTAAAGGGATATACAGAAATAAGATATCCCACTTATAAGAAGAACTGAAAAAAATTAACAAATAGATAAAAGCTTTTTAAACTACAGAAGCACAAAAAAAAAAAAAATTAACAGTTAATAATTAACAGCAGTTAAGGTGTATCAAAGGAAGGAAATAGATATTACCAAGGCCAAGTTTCTTTGTAACCCTCTCGAAGTACAAAAATAAAACTTTTGAATAAAAACAAGGTGTGATCCAACCTCCAGCTTACTCGAGATTCTTGCAAGATTTCCCCATCACGTATAAGTTGTAAACATTATATTCCTAACTTAACGTAAGTTAAAACGTGCTAAAATCTATGGTCAAATAGAGCCTTGTTTCACCAAAGAAAATTAAAATAAATACGCTGTATTTTATTAGAAATAATTTTTCTGTACTGTTTAACATACACATTATTTATTTTTGACATTTTCATTCTAATAAATAAATCATATATATCCTAGCCTAAAATTCCTGTATCTCAAACTGAACGCGAAACACCTTTTACAGATCCGTTAGGCTATTCCACAGGCCTCTCCTACCCCCCAACACTAACAACATCAACAACAACAACAAAGTAATTTGTAGGCTCACTCCCCGGGGAAGCAAGAACGAATAAATAAAAAAATTTAAAACTCCCAAAATACACATTTTAGGAAATGTGATCCCGCAAAACGTTGCATGAAATAAAGGCGGTTGCAACGCTCGCAATATTCCAGCATCCTGGAAAACCTCCTGGACGAGAAACGAAGGCAACAGAGGTGAATGAAGGCTGGACTCAAATGACCTGGAAATGTCTGGAAGGGTGGGATATACACAACGGGGTTGAACCGAGGAAAGCGTAAACTTTGCTCTGCTTCGTGTTTCTTGTTTCATTCTCTTATGGTGGTATTCTCTAGCCTCTTTCTAATCTTTCTTTGACTGTTATCTCTTGTCTTCCCTAAAATTTTAATAATCTACTTAAATTTGTATCTATTTACTTCTAAATTTATTATTCCAGTTTGCCACCGCGAAATCAGAGGAATTTATTTATGGCAATTTGGAGTTATTTCTCGATACAATGTGGTTCCCATCCCACAATAAGCTGTAGGTCCCATTGCTGAGTAACCAATTAGTCCCTAGCCACGCGAAAATATCTAATCCTTCGGGCCAGCCCTAGGAGATCTGTTGATCAGCTCAGTGGTCTGGTTAAACTAATATACAGGGTGTTCATAAAGTCCCAGTACCATTACAGGGATTTAATTGCTCGGAATAGTACTGAGACGTTATGGACACCCTGTATACTCTTTCTCTTAATTTATTATTTTTCTACTTTTTTTGTCTGACATGTCCTAATATCTAACTTTACTTCTGTCAAATGGACGCCGTATGCTTTGGGAGACTGAATTCATCTTCTGATAATAATAATAATAATAATAATAATAATAAAAGAAGAAGAAGAAGAAGAAAAAGAAAAAGAAGAAGAAGAAAAAGATATGTTGGTCTCTTACTGACGTATATCCAGGCAAAGTTATCTCCATGATATTTTACAAATATTTGCAGATTATGCAACGAAGATGAGATAAACATCATGAGCCTTTTATTGCAAGATGGGACTGCATGTCGATCAGATTGCTCAAAGCAATTCTAAAGAACATTAACAATGAAGCTACGTTTATCCACGTATGCCAGAACATTTTATGATATAAGTCTTGCTTCCCCCTCGCACTAAATCGAGTTAGGGCTAAGCAACTTAAGGCTGCTAAAGAGGAGAAAAAAATTCGAAACAAGAAGCCGTTAGGTCTCGTTACCGTGAGATAGGTACCCAAACGTTGGTTAGACATACTACGGTCGTGCAATGATTTTCGATTTGAAGCAGCAATCGTTGTAATTGGTTAATTCTCTCTCTCTCTCTCTCTCTCTCTCTCTCTCTCTCTCTCTCTCTCTCTCTCTCTCTCTCTCTCTCTCTCGTTTAATCGGCATTCATATTTCATTGACTGGATGTTTCTTGAAGTTGGAAATAACTAAATAACAGAGAAGTGCTGAGGATATATCAAGTGTGCCCTTTATACCTCGACGTTGAACTCAGAATTTTCCGTAAAGATAAGAATCTCTCTCTCTCTCTCTCTCTCTCTCTCTCTCTCTCCTCTCTCTCTCTCTCATTCTTTTTTAAACAAACATAACTACAGTACATTCAAATACCATCTGAATGATATTCTCTCTCTCTCTCTCTCTCTCTCTCTCTCTCTCTTTTTGAAAGTAAAACTACAATGCGTTCGAATATATATCTAGTCACATTGTCCATCACACAATACAAGCAAGAACCGATAAGAGCAGGAAACGCCATAAAAGTAGTTCATTCTTCCAAAATGGGGCTCGGGTATTATTCTCTATTTTATTCTATTATTTTCTTTTTACTCGTGACGTCGATATTTACGTCAGTTAACTCAGTTCCGCTTTGCGCAGTTCATTTACCTTTAGGTACGTTCACCCCTTGACAGGTGACGAGTCTCTGACGAATATCACGCAGCCTTCCTTCCCTGTCAGTACTGTGGTAGATCTGACGCTCAGAGAGACGTCATGTCAGTCAGCGAGGTCGTCGTCATACTGGGCCTGTGAATTAGTATTGTGGTTAATATATGTAGAGTCAAGTCCATTCAAAACTTTGTTTACGTCTGTACCTGTTGCTTGGCCTACGGCCTCAATTCCATATTCAGTATTCGATATAGACTATTTCCTGAGGACTTGGATGCTTCTGTGATCACGAAACGCTTGGATGCTTCTGTGATCACGAAATCGAGGTCAAAACCGCTGTGAGACCAATAATAACAGTGGAAAACTCCACTCGAACCGTTACAATTTGCCTACAAAGCCTCATGATCTGTCAAAATTTGTCTAGATAACGTATGCTTCCCACGTAAGTCCTTCGATTTGTCAGGACATGCGAAGTTCCTGGTTATAATATATTGCAAGTTTTTTTTTCTAAGTTTTTAGAATTTTGCATTCACATTTTCATACCGTTACTGACGAATGCTGGAAGACCTTAATTACGTGGCAGTTATCCAAACTGTTTAAGGCTTTTGTCAGCGTGATTTTATGTGTTAATCGAATGAGGATAATATAAAAAAAAAAAAGTAGACAGCTATCAGTGAAAGAAAACAGGTCACGAAAGAAAAATAGATAACTCATGAAGATAGTGATGAGCAAAGCATTCTATATGCAAAATAAAGCTGAATAAACAAAAGTTTATACTTCCTGTACGAAAGTAAATGGCGGCGTGCAAGTACAGAATTTGGAAAGTTTGGCCATATTCCACCCTGAGAATTGTCAGTGACCAAGCATATTCACAGTCAAACAATGAGAGAGAGAGAGAGAGAGAGAGAGAGAGAGAGAGAGAGAGAGAGAGAGAGAGAGAGAGGGCAGGGGACGGGGGGGCGGAGGCCAACATCTCTCGCGTATCTGATACATTTTGTAAAGAAAGTTTGCTCCTTTTTCTAACCGTTTGAATCTTATCATTGTCAAGTTGCTTTTGCTACTTAATCATTAACCTTTTCTTCAAATTACTAGTAGCGTTTTTATCATAGAATTTATCATAAGGGTAAACAGCAAAATTAAAATAGTATTTTCTTACAGCATTTCTGTATTTACTTGCGAATTCACACACATGACAGCCACCCTGAGAACAGGCATTGTGAATCTGCTCCTTCATGGATAATTTAAAAGAGCAGAGAGAGAGAGCCTAGATTGAGGGAGACGAGGAGGAGAGAGAGAGAGGAGAGAGAGAGAGAGAGATGCCATATTTTAGGCATTAGTATTAAGTAGGGAAAATGACTGCCAGTTACAGAGAGAGTGAGAGAGAAAGAGAGAGAGAGAGCTGACTGCCAGTCTCTCCTCTCTCTCTCTATCCCTCTCTCTATCTCTCTCTCTCTCTCTCTTCTTCTCTCACACACACACACACACACACAAGGAGAGAGACCTTACCTTACAGACCTTACAGTTCGTTCGGGTTGCCCCAGGTCCCTCAGTGTGAGGCACCTCTAATGTCTACCAGAGAGTTGCTAGTACATCTTCCGGTATATTTTGCCATCTTCCAATCTTGGATGGTCTGGGATGCAGTTTAGATATTTGTCGAGCTTATTCTTAAACACATCTACGCTCACTGATGATATTCCTCAGATGAGCTGGCAACGCATTGAATAGACGCTGCATTATCGATGCTGGTGCGTAGTGGATTAATGTCCGTGTGCTTTCCTTATTTTTCCTGGGTATTGTTTTGGGCACTATTAATCTACCTCTGCTTGCTCTTTCTGATATTTTTAGTTCCATGATATTTTCTGTTATTCTTCTATCTGTTTCATGCTGAATTATCATGTAGCGTTCTCTTCTCCTTTCTAGACTATATAATTCTAATGAATGTAGTCTTTTTCCCAGTAGTCAAGGTCCTTAACTTCTTCTATTCTAGCTGTAAAGGACCTTTGTACACTCTCTATTTGTGCAATATCCTTTTGATAGTGTGGGTACCATATCATATTGCAATATTCAAGTTGGACTACGAACATATGTTTTATAAAGCATAATCATGTGTTCAGCTTTTCTTGTTTTGAAGTGCCGTAACAACATTCCCATTTTTGTTTTACATTTGCCAAAAGAATTGCTATTTGATCATTGCATAACATGTTCCTATTCATCATCACACCAAGGTCTTTAACTGCTTCCTTATTGTGATTGTCTCATTATTAGGTCCCTTATATGCATATAGCTTTCCTTCTCTGTCTCCATAATTTATTGATTCAAATTTATCAGAGTTAAATACCATCCTATTTTCCTCTGCCCAATCATATACTTTGTTAAGGTCTCTTTGTAGAGCGTTTCCTATCTTCATCACAAGTAATTTCTCTACTTATTCTTGTGTCATCAGCGAAACTACTCACTACCGAATCCTTAACATTACTGTCTATGTCTTCAATCATAATAACAAACAGTATTGCAGCTAACACCGTACCTTGTGGCACACCGGATATTACCTTGGTTTCATCCGATTTCTCATCGTTTGCAATAACTATCTGTTTTCTGTTGTGTAAAAATTCTTTTAACCATCTTCCTATTTTATCTACGATATTGTGTTTTCTAATTTTCTTTGCTAATATATTATGGTCTACTTTGTCAAAGCTTTTGCAAAGTCTAGATAAACCACATCTGTTTTTTCATTTCCGCTTTTCATATTTTTGAATATGTTCTCACGGTGGACTAACAGTTGGGTTTGTGTACTTTTTCCGGGTACGAAACCGTGTGCCTATATTTAAACAAATTATTTTTTATTAAATGTTTCATAATATTTTTCTTCATTACCCTTTCATACACTTTCATAATAGTGATGTTAGACTCACAGGCCTATAATTACTTGCCTCAAGTCTTGATCCACTTTTGAAAGTAGGGGTGATATATGCTAATTTGTGTCATCATAAATCTTGCCTGTATCTACACTTTGTCTTAATAATATTGCCAAGTGGCTTTGCGATAGAATGAACTACTTTCTTTAACAAAATAGCAGGGATTCCATCAGGCCCTGCAGCAGCTCCATTTTTAATTTCATTAATTGCCTGCACAATATCAGCTTCATTAATTTCTATGTCCAGCTAGATATTCACTATTTTCGTCCCTTACTTCTATATCATTATCTTCATTATCTATTCTAGGGGTGAATTCTCTCTTATATCGTTCTGCCAGTATGTTGCAAATTTCCTTTTTTTCATTCGTTAATCTCCCTTCAATTCTCAGAGGGCCTATTTCTATTCTTCTTTTCTTCATCTTCTTCGCATATGAGTATAATAGTTTTGGGGTTTTGCTTGATATTTAATAAGGGTTTTTTCTTTCCAATTCCCGTTTTCATTTTCTTTTGATTGTATAATCTTTTGTTCTGCATTTTCTATCTTACTTTTTAGTTCTATAACTTTCCATGCATTTTTTTCTTTTGCAAGACCTTTCCTTTTTTTCCACTTTCTGATTTTCTGGAACAAGATCCTTCTGTCTCTTGGTATGCATGAATGATGTTTACTTTTCTTCTTCGGTATATATTTATCCACTATTTTCTAACTAATATTTTATATAATATCTCCGTATTTACCCTTATGTCATCGCTTACGAAAATGTTATCCCAATCTTTGTTTAATTCTTCATTTATTTCTGACCATTTTATATTTTTACTGTAGAAGTTGTATTTTCCATATCCTTCCCACTTTTTCATTTCTTGCTTATCTCTGTTTTCACTTGCTTTGGAATGAACTGTTAATTCTATGACATTATGGTCTGAAATACTCGCATTATAAACTATTATTTCTTCAACATAATTCACCTCGTTCACAAATACTAGGTCTAAAGTATTTTCCTTTCTTGTTGGCAGGTGATTTATTTGTTGAATGTTGGTATTCTAGTAGCATATCTAATAGCTTTTCGAATTGCCTCTTATCTTCTGCACTGCTATTACTCTCTTTTTATATGTATAAGTACATCCACAATCTCCTATTCGTTCTTTCCATTCTACGAAAGGAAAGTTGAGTCACCAGATATGAGAATAGTCCAGTCCTTGTGATTTCTACATATATCATCCAATTTTCAATTATTAAGTCAAACTCTTTAGTATTAGGAGGTCTATATTACTATGTTCATTAATTTTCAGATTCAAATTCTACCGCTATTAGTTCACATTCTGAGTTACTATATTTATCATATATTTTTCCTTGTTTTTGTCTTTCCCATATATTGCGGTTCCCCTGATTCCTTTTTTCTATTTTTCTATCTGATCTATAAGTTTGGAAACCCTTTTATTTGATCATCATTCCCAGTCTCTTGGGATAACCAGGTTTCACCTATATTCATTATATCTATTTTCTTTTCAATTTGGTTAGTTCTTCTAAGTACTCTATTTTCTTTTTGAGTTACTCGTAACTAAACCCTGCGCATTCATCACTATGATGGTTTGCGTGTTTTCTCCTTTATTTAATATTGGTAGTAATAAGGATTTTCCCATGTCTCTTTCCTGTTCTGGTATGTTGTTCTTTTTTTCATTCCAGAAATTCTGACATTAAAAAATCCAACTTTCCATAATATTTGATCTTCCTTCATCATAATTACTTATTTTGTGTCTGAATCTGCAATTTTCTCCGTTTCTGCAATATCCTCTTGCATAATAAATACAGTTATTATCCCTTGAGTAGAATTTTTGGAGCTGATGCATTGAAATTTTTTGCTGACATCTCTGCATATCTCATTGGTGGTTTGCTTTTCTCTTTACCTGATATTCTTGATTTCTCTCTTTATTTGTTTCTTTCTTATTTTGGATTTTATTACTTGGTTGGTTATTTATTTGATTATGATTCATGGCTACAGGGTTGCATATATTTGCATTTTTGTCGAACTTCATCCTTTTCCTTCTTTTAGGTTTTTGCATATTTTTGGATGCAGATCTCTGCAATCATCCCATATCCAATCTAGGTATGCACATTTACCATATATTTCATAGTTGTGACATACCTTAGGATGTTTGTAGTAACATCTTTCTCCAAATCTGCAATTCCCTCTTTTCAAAAGGTTGCAGATTTGTCTTTCTTGTCTATTTTTTCCTCTTTCCCGTCATTGTGTTTAGATCTGGGTAGAGCCTCTTCGGGATTTGCTTTTCTGTTGCCATATCGTAATTTATTTCTTCGTAGGTATGCTGCTTTATTGCCTCAATATGTAGTATCAATGAGTTTATCTCTGCATCCATACTTTTATCTTGTTCTTTGTTTTCCTTATTTTTTTCTGTCATTCATTTTTGTTTACTTCTCTTCCGTTTTCCTCTTCTTCTTCTCTTCTTCTTCTTCTTCTTCTTCTTCCTCTTCTTCTTCATCCTCAACTATTTGTACATTTCAATCTTGATTTAATAAAACATTGTCTATCCATGATAGACATGTTGCAACAAAAAAAATTCTTGTATCTTTTCTCATATCTTGTATTACTTCAGCACACTGTGGATGGGTCGAATGTTGCATGCACACATTTTCTGATTAGGTTTTGTGGATTGACTATGCTATACCAAACCTTACACAGTTTTTGCATGCTTTTGGCATTCTTTTTCCTAATGCGTCAATTAGGATATCACAAGATTCACCTTATTCATTTTCTTTGTTGGAATATGTTGTTTATGTATATTTTCTTTATGAGTCTCTTGACCACTTGGATTTTATTTGGAACTTCTTCAACTATTTTCAAGATGTTTTTCATTAGATTTTTCCAGTTTGAAGGTTATATCCTTCTAATATATCTATGAATGCTTTTGTATCTTTTTGGTTAGGACTGTTGCTGATTTCATAGATGAGAAATGCCAGTTCCCTTCCTGCTACCTCATCGTATAGCGAATCTGCAAACACGCTAAATTACGCTCTCCCACAGTTGGAACTTACTGCCATCTTGTTCTGATTTACAGTATTACACTTGATAAACTAACTTAGAAGACGCTTTATCCTACTATTTTCACACTAATCTTATCACCGATAACTTGTGATATCTGTTGATTAATCTGATTTCACGCGGGAACGTCTCATCAAGCAAGATGGCTACTACGAGAGAGAGAGAGGAGAGAGAGAGAGAGAGAGAGAGAGAGAGAGAGAGAGAGAGAAAGCTGGACTGTCTGTCACACACACACACACACACCACACACCACAGAGGGAGAAAGAGAAGAGAGAGAGAGCTGACTGCCTGTCTCTTTCTTTCTTTCTCTCTCACACACATACAGGGCTGACTGCCTGCCTCTCTCTCACACACACACACAAATGGGGGGAGAGAAAGAGAGAGAGAGAGAGA
>NC_061110.1:5296854-5301854 GCF_015104395.2 Macrobrachium nipponense | reverse complement strand
GACGTGAATGATCTCTTGAGTGGAGAGGGGTGGCACGAAAGGTTGGCTGAATTGAATAAGCCAGAGTTAGAAGAGGTAGCGAATTATTTTGAAATTGAGTATCCGGTGGACAATCAGAAAGGGTCTACTATTGCTGCAAAGTTTATGAATATGTGAAGTCTGGAAAGGGATCAGGTGGTGAACAGGTTAAACAGATTAAGGAAGAAAGAAATGTCTGTTGAATTATTAAGTAAGCAAATTGAATTAAAGACTTTAGAGTTTAATTGGAGAAATTCAAGGCTGATGAAAGGGAGAGGGGAGAGGCAGTTCGAAAGGGAGAGGCGTGATGTAGGTCCTTCAGCCCCTTCCCCTAACCCAGATAGGTCTGTAACACCTACAATCAATTTGGCGCAGGCACTTAAATTTGTTCCGAATTTCCAGGAGTGTAATGTGGCGGAATTTTTTGTTTCATTCGAAAGAATTGCAGGTACATTAGGTTGGCCACAAGAGTTCTGGACTACTCTGATACAGAGTAAAATTAATTGGTAGGGCGCAGAAAGTGTATGTTACCCTTAATGAGGATTTGTCTTCAGATTATGACAGTGTCAAATCTATCGTTTTGAAAGCGTATGAGTTGGTCCCCGAAGCGTATCGTCAACGCTTTAGAAATCTGCAAAAGGGGAATGATCAAACCTTCGTAGAGTTTGCGCGAGGGAAAAAGCAGTCTGCCGAGGATTGGTTTAAGTCCAAAGAAGTGGACGATTTTGATAAAATGAAGGAATTAGTGTTGGTAGAGGAATTTAAAAGGTGTGTGCCGGACAAGTTAAAGGTTCATTTGAGGAATTGAAACTCGACACTTTGCAAGAGGTAGCTATTGCCAGTGACGAGTACTACTTGTCTCATAAAAATGAGTTAGGTGGTGTCTTTTCCAATATGAAGCCTGGTTGGTTTAGAAGTGGATGGAATAATAATAATAATAGGTCCAATACTGTTAATAATTATAATAGGCGTAATAATAGGGGTAACAAAACTAGTAATAATAATAATAAGTCTTTTTCATCCAACAGGTTTAACAAGTCAAATAATTATGACCCTGAGAAGGCAAAGTCATTAACGTGCTTCTTCTGCAACAAGAGGGGGCACGTTAAAAGCATGTGTTATGCCTTCCGGAGATCCCTGCAAAATAATGCTCGTCCTGTAATGGGGGTTGAGAAAAAGAGAGACAGAGACTATAATTCGCCAAAGACCTCTGATCAATGACTCTCGGACGTGGAAAGAAGCCTTTTTCTCGTTTTGTGTCTCTGGCAGTGTCGCTGTGGTTGATGGGTCCTGTAGGAAACGGGTAAGAATTTACGCGATACGGGCGCGGCACAGTCGTTAATCTTAAGAGAGGCTTTGCCGCGGGATTTTGTTTGTGAGCATACAGAATTTGTGTTACTGTCAGTTTTCCGGATACGGTTCATTCTTATCCAATTGAGAGGTTTTATTTTGGATTGTCCTTCTTTTACGGGAACGGTTAATTTGGCCGTAGTGGATAAGTTTCCCGTGAAGAATATTGATGTAGTCCTTGGAAATGATGTGGCCCTTAAAAATAAATCTTGTCCAATATTAATTAATCTCGAGAGCGAAATATCTGTAGTCACTCGCTCTCGGTCTGCACTTGTTGACGCTGCAGAGTCAACCGTAGACGTAGATTTAAGTAGTTTAGACCGTAGTGGTAGTATAGTTTTAGGCAATATTGGTAATAGTAAAAATAAATTGAACTGGACTACGGAGGAGCTAATAAGCTCAAAAGAAGGAATTTTCAAATCTCCCAGTTGAGCCAGGTGAGCTCTCTGACTTAACGAGTCCTAAATTTAAAATTATTAATAATATTTTGTACAGGGTAAGTAGACCTTTGGAGGCTACTAATGAAAACTCTGAAGTAGTCAAGCAAATAATGGTTTCCTTTGATTACAGGAGAGGTTTAATGTCGTTAGGCCATGAGAATGACTTGGCAGGGCATTTTGGTATTCACAAGACGTCGGGAAAATGCTTGATGGATATTTTTGGCCCAAGTTGAAGGCCGACGTCAAGAAATACGTGAACAGTTGTGACGTCTGTCAACGGGTTGGAAAGCCCAATCAACCCATTCCGAAAGCACCGTTGTTTCCCATCCCAGTTGTCTCGGAACCCTTCAAAGAAATCATCATAGACGTAGTGGGACCCCTTGCCTCGTACTCGTAGCCGGTAACGAATATATTTTTACTATTTTTGATAGGATGTCTCGTTATCCAGAGGCCATACCGTTACGTAGTATTAAGAGTGTGAAAATTGTAGATTCATTAATAGAATTCTTTACCAGGTTTGGCATGCCCAAAATAATTCAGTCAGATTGTGGATCCAATTTTATTAGTAATTATTTCAAGGATAAAATGGCTGAATTAAATATAAGACGTGACCTCTTCTCCATATCATCCGGAGAGTCAGGAGCCTTGGAAAGGTTTCATCAGACGTTGAAATCGATGTTGAAAAAAGTATTGTCTAAGTCATGGGTCGGAGTGGGACAAGGAGTTGCCATATTTGTTATTTGCTTTTCGTTCAACACCTAGTCAATCATTAGGTTTTTCACCCTTTAATTTGATTTTTTGGTCATTGTGTACGTGGTCCTCTTGACGTCGTTAAGGAATCATGGGAGGGAGACGTCCCTCACATAAATTTGTTGGATTATGTAACGAATCTTGGGGACAAATTGACCAAGGCATGGAAGTTTGCTGAGGAAAAATATGTTGAAAAGTCAAAAAAGGATGAAATTCTTCTTTGATCGTAAATCTAAGGAACGTGATTTCGCTGTAGGCGATAAAGGTGTTGGTACTTCTACCCATTCCTGGTACCCCTCTGAAGGCGTCTTTCTCTGGCCCCTGGAAAATTTTGAAGAAAATTAGTCCTATAAAATTATTTAGTAGAAACTCCAGAGAGGAGAAAACCGTTTCAACATTGCCACATAAATAGTTGAAACCATATAAGGAACGGGATAAGGTGGTGCCCATGGCCACTATAGGGACTATTGGAAAACCTGTTAATAATAGTGATAACTTTGTTTCTTTTTCAGAGGTTGAAGATAATGAAAATAATCGTGTTGATGAAGGTAACTGGCGCTCTGATAACAAAGGGTTCATTAGCAAACTTCGGTGGTATGGTTTCACACTTAAGTAATGATAAGCAGAAATCCTTGAAGAGGTTGGTGAATAATTATAAATGTTTATTTTCTGATGTGCCAGGCCGAACGTCCGTTTTAGAACATGATGTGGACGTGGGTAATGCTATTCCTGTGAAACAAGCCCCTTATAGGTTAAATCCCTTCAAAAAGCGGTGTAGTAGCAAAAGGAAGTTGATTACATGCTGAAAACATGACCTTATTGAGCCGAGTAGGAGTCCTTGGTCATCTCCGGTAGTTTTGGTTAAGAAATCTGACGGAGACTTTAGGTTATGTTTTGATTACAGAAAGTTGAACGAGGTGACCAAGGCAGACTGTTATCCTTTGCCTCGTATAGAGGACTGTATTGACCGCTTGGAAAGTCAAAACATATTAGCAAATTTGATTTATTAAAAGGTTACTGGCAGGTTCCTCTTTCCAACGTGCTAGAGCCTTATCGGCGTTGTAACCCCGCAAGGTTTGTTTCAGTGCAAAGTGATGCCGTTTGGGATGAAGAATGCGGCAGCCACTTTCCAAAGATTAATGAAATATTTGGTGTACGGTTTAGAAGGTTGTGTGGTATACATAGGACGATATTGTTATCTATAGTGATGATTTGGGAGACTCATCTGAAGAGAATCGAGGCGTTGTTTGAAGTGTTGAAAAAAGAGGTTTGTAGTGAATTTGAAAAAGAGTGAGTTCGCTAAAGCGAAAAGTCGTGTATTTAGGCCACGAGGTTGGTGGTGGCAAGGTAATTCCCAAGCAGGCCAATATTGAATCTATAAAGAAAAATAGGTGTTCCTAAATGTCGTAGGGATGTCCGTAAGTTTCTTGGCTTAGTGGGTTATTAAGGGCGTTTTGTCAAGAACTTTTCGGACATTGCTGAACCTCTAACCCGTCTCTTGAAGAAGGAAGTGAAGTTTGTTTGGTCCTCGGACACTCAAAATGCTTTTGAGAAGTTGAAACAGGTGCTTGTTAGTTTCCCTATTTTGAGAGCTCCGGATTTCAATGTTCCTTTTGCTCTTGCTACGGATGCCAGTGATCTGGGTGTTGGTGCAGTCCTTTTACAGGCTGACGAACAAGGCGTGTCTCATCCAGTTGCCTTCTTCTCTAAAAAGTTAACGTCTGCCCAGCGGAAATATTCAACTGTTGAGAAGGAGACACTCGCACGATCCTAGCAATTAATCATTTTTCGTTTATCTATCGTCCACAGGTACGCCTATAAAAATTATGACTGATCATAACCTCTAACTTTTGTCAGCAGATAAAAATAAGAATCAGAGGCTAATGCGATGGAGCCTCATGCTCAAGAATGGAATCTGGAATTTACTCACATTCCAGGAAAGGATAACTTGTGGCTGATGTTCTTTCACGCAGCATAGAATAAGTAACCTTGCTGAGGGCTTTACAATTATAAAGGTAGTATCTGTATCGTTCCAATTGATGTGTGTGTGCTGTTGATGTGAGTAGTTAGGTTGTGTTGGAATGAATTTAATATTTAACATGTATTGATGATAATTTATTTTACAGGAATCATTCTATTGGTTTATATTATAAGACGTGAAGGTTTTAGTATTAAGTAAAGGTAAAAGGGAATAATATCTATTACGTACGTAAGGTTTATTATTAAATTAAGGTTTTTGAAGGTTGGTGTGATAGGCTTCGTTACTAAAACCAGTACTAAGGTTTTAGGACAAAAGGTATCGTATTGATTGTATACTTTGATGCCACGGTAGGTAGGACCTCTCCCTTGGGTGCGATACGAAGAAAGGTGGCGACTCTTGTAATTTAAGTATCACATGGGTGATTAGACTCGCTAATTCGGTGATTCGTTTATTTTTTCAGG
>NC_061110.1:5284354-5291854 GCF_015104395.2 Macrobrachium nipponense | reverse complement strand
TATATATATTTATATATATTTAATATATGGATATATATATATATATATATATATATATATATATATATATATATATATATATATATATATATAGATTAAAGAGAGAGAGAAAGACAATTAAAATAAATGCAAACACAGATATATGTATATATCATATATATATATATATATATATATATATATATATATATATATATATATATATATATTGTGTATGTGTGTGTGTAGAGAGAGAGAGAGAGAGAGAGAGAGAGAGAGAAGAGACAGACGAAGAGAGAGAGACAGAGACTCACATACACACACACACACACACACACACACACAGAATCTTCAACATCACGCAATCATTCTCCCCACTCAAGCCCCGTTTCTAAATTCTGAACAAGAGCTCACCCTTCCCTTAACTTCCATCTCAGAATTCCTTAAACCGTCTCTCTCTTCTGGGGACAAGGACAAATGACCATCTGGGAGAACTAAGACATTGTCAGGAGGATTGCAAAAGGGGGAAAGGGTTCTGGCGTAAAGGACTTCATGCCATTTTTGGGGTCTTCGGAAATTGTCAATTTCTCCTGGTCATGTTTGATACAATATATATAATTTAAATAGGTTTTATTAGCTCTGATTTATTTAGTTTATCAGTTATCGTGATAAGACAGAAGCAAATGACATTATTTTCCGTAGATTTCCATTTTGTTAGTATTTGTTTTTTTCTTAAAAAAAGCACAATCTATTTAAGCTGGTTTTATGGAAACCTATACTCGTTGAATGGCATCACTATTTTTTTTATTATATAAGCGAACACACAAGTAATAAAATCTACACACATACCTAACAAAATGGCTAATTTATTAGGTATGTTATTATTCTATTAATCATTCTCCTGCAATAGTTACGTTCCATTTTAGAAATTGTTGTCAACAGAGAATCTATAATGTATAGAAACCTTTCTTTTATGTCAAGTGTTTTAGGTGTAAATATTAAATGTTGTGTCAACAGAGAATCTATAGTGTATAGAAACCTTTCTTTTATGGCAGATGTTTTAGGTGCAAATATTAAATGTTGCGTGAACAGAGAATCTATATTATACAGAAACCTTTCTTTTATGTCAGATGTTGTACGTATAAATATAAATAATCTTCTGTATATAACCAAACGTGAACTTAAGAGGAAAGTTTACAGATTAATGATCTCAGGAGAGGAATAGAAAGTGTCAGTGATAAGAAAACTTATTGATTGTAAAAGTTTAATTCGTGTGACTGAATTGTTGGACAGCTGAAAGAAATTCGAGATGATTTGTATGTTAACTGATTTTATCGGGTCGTGAGACCCAGGGGGCTAAGTTATATATACCAATACTTATATTTGTATTCCTATGAATGAAGTTTTGAATTTGAACTTGATATCTTTTAATGAACCGGGGTGTACTGTATTCTTACTAAACTCGAAGTCTTGCATAAAAAGTAAATGAATGTCTTTATGAACGTAAAATTCTCAATGTAAAGGGAACGTAGTTGCAGATTCCCTCGTCTCAAGCATCTTCTCCTTCTACCTTTGCCTTTCCTTGAGAGCTGGCTTCCAACTAATGGCATCCCTAATTGGTGGTTGAGGATGGTACTTATTTTAGGGCTTGTGCCTTGTATGATAAGGCGCCCTATGAGGTAATGTTAGACTAGCGATAATCTATACGCTAAGTCGGTTGGTATTGCACTTCCATCTTCAATGGAGTGTCTGGGGTTTTGTAGATCACTTACGAAGTCGGTATTATCTTTACGACGATGTGTTAAAACTCATGGTTCGGTGAGGTTCTTGTAGAAAAACACCAAGGTATAAAAATAGTATATTCTTCTGAAGTTTTACATGATGAAGATCAGGTATGATCGTACAAGTCTTCTATGACGATAGCTTGATCGCTTCTGTCAATGATGATGCTAATCCTATTCCTCTACATGATAAAGCTTAGGTAAAGAGGTACAGGTCTTCTAATGACGATAGCTAACTCTGTTTCTGCCCGTCTACCATCTCTGTTACAAGTTATGAAGGAACAGACAGTAGTTCGAACATATGAACATACTATCAGATGACATAGTTTCATACGAACACACAATCGAATGAGACACGCTACAGATCACGTAGGCCGTTTGAATAATAGGTCGGGGTAGTTGTCTCAAGCAGGGAGCTTGGACTAATGTTTATAAACAATTGAATGACTACAGGTGACGGCATGTTATCTTAGCTTACATATTTATTGTATACGTCATCTTTAGCGTCTCTAGTCTGATCACATTCCTGCAAGCAATCTGGTTGACCTCTTTAGTTTTAGACTTTTATATATATGGACTAACATTCCATATTTTTATTATGTAAACACTTACATTAGCTCGGTCAGCTACCAAAACCAGCTACTGAATATTACTCAAACTTGACTTGCATCTGACTTATAGGAGTGTGATACAGACACTATGTGAATATATATATATAAGTAAATAAAAATTCATTGTGTACATGAATTGATTCAAGTAATAAAATATAAAACAATGATATTGGTAAATAATAGTGATCACATGATATATATAATGATACAGTTTTTCACTTCATCTCTTTAAGATACTTATGCTACAGAAAATACTAATGTACTCTGATAATTGCATAGAATGAAGATTAACATGATAAAAATCATATTTTAACTGATAAAAAATATCATATATGAATTGATAAAAATTATTAATGTTTATGCTGATTGATTCGTTGATTTCTGATTCATTAATCAATATACAACTCTACTCATATATAACTGCAGATATTGGGAAGATAAAAGGTAACAGATTGATTATAGGCTACCTGATTTGTTTATACATTGGTATATGGATTCATATAATTATGATAATATATGCACTTTAAATAGATTCCTACTGCGTACACGCAAGATATATTTAGATGCTGTTATTTATGATCATTTATATAAGAGATTCCTATTGCGTACACGCAAAGATATATTTCGACTCTGTTATTTATGATCAATTATATATAGGATACATGATACTTTATATATATAGGATACATGACCGAGGTTATACTACTTCACTTTTAACTAGCTTTCGAACAACTTTTCGTCCATTACACAGTTCCAGACAACCACCTTTAGCCAATTGAAACGGCCTTTTTCAATGGTTAAAACAAGGGGAAAATTTGCCTGGGCGGGTCCAACGTTCTATTTTGCGCTCATACTTATTCTCTGCATCCTAAGCTACACGATTCCGTCGCGATGAATAGATCATCCCAGCACGAGTCCTTCGCCAGCAAAGTAGAGTTGAATATCCTTCGGGTCGTAATTGTCGGAAGTATGTCCCTTTTTGTAGTCGAATTCCGCCACAGCCGCTGGAGCGTTCCCGCATGAAAACGAGATTAACGACGAGATACGGTGTCGGTCGAAGAAGTCCATGAAATTCCTTTCACATTGTAGGCGGTTGTTACTTGACTGTAGTCGTCCGCTGCGACGAACGATTTTTTTTTTTTGAAGTTGCGATGTGAAACTCTCATACTGCAGGATACTGTAACCAGGTTCCATTAATCAGCCTGCAAGTGAAATTATACTTGTCACAAGGGCAAAGTAAATTCAGACGACATCCAAATACAGGGGAGGGGAGAGAGCCATTTAGACCAGACTTAACCCACATGAATTCGCTGATATTTTGGAATTCAGAAGAGTCCGCTGTACAAACTTTTTATCCATGGCATTAACAATGAGTGAACCTATCCAGGTCTATGATGACTCGTAAAAATATCCATAATTATAAAAAATAAATAGATATCAATACGAATCTCAAAGAAAATTCGATATTACTGGTAGTAAGTTACTAGACAAAGAAGTGGAAAATGGAGCTATTTGTAAGATTGCCAGGCAGCATAAGAGTCAAAGAGAATATTAATCATGATTCTATGTGCCCTAACAAAAGTTTCATATTCAATTTTTCTTTTCGTCGTGCGCATCCTCTGAGGTTAATTTTTTAAAAAACTTTATTAATAGGTAGGAGATGCAACGAAAAAAAACCCACTATGTAACTAATTTCTATATAAACTTTGGGTTTTCCAAGAAAATGTGACATTTTCCCATAAATGTGATTTACTCGAATTGTAATAGGCTATGTTGCAAGTAAATATTTCTTATCCACAACTTGATAATTCTAAATGTCCGTTACCCATGTCATAAGCTGAATTATTGACTCTAATTGTCTATGAGGTTCAGAAAAAAAAAAATTAATTCATTTTGTTGTTATAGAAATTCTATTGCTTATATTGTTCATTAATTTTAAAATGATTACAAGTCCTTAACTAATTGCATTACACACACGGATAAGAATATGTTATGTGGCCTGTCATGTGACCTATGAACCCATGTGAAGTTCATGAACTAAGCATTCCTTTCTCCAGTCAATCTGCTTTTGCAAGCAGACGACACACAGATGAAGCCTGTGTAAGCAGATTATTGAGGTTAAAAGGAACAAATGCTGATACGGCAATGATGACGTCGTCACTTGGCAGGAGATTGCTCTCAGCCAGCTAAGAGTTACGTTACTTGCTGTAAGAGATACGACTTTAGTATTTTCAAATGATATTTTAGTGTTTTAATTCTCCACCCGCATGAGAAGAATGTCTGAAAAAAAAACAACAGTACCAAAATTGAACAATATATTAGTTTCATGTTGGCATTATGTTAAATAAATATTCCTTATTCAAACTATATGAAAAAGGTTTCCATACAAATTCTATATATATTATTAGCCCTGTATAAGATTCATATAGGATTATTCCATAGATAACATTTTCACTTCTAGACTTCCTGACTTTAAAATCTCTTTATTTTATTTTATTTATTTTATTTATTATTAGTTTATTTATTTATTTTATTTATTTAATTTTTTTTTTCATTGACTACGAATATAAATCACCGGGACAGACAATATGTCAGTAGATTTTGGATATGTGTTTGAACTTTTAGCTTATTTGTCATTACTAAAGCGTTAAGTTAGAGTTCAAATCTTTACGCTATATATTTGGATATTTAATTATCTATGGTTACGTTTTGCTTATTGATTTTATCGTGATTCCTTTTTTATTATAATTTGTAACCCTTCCGACTTCTTACGGAGTGTATTATATTGACTCCACTTGTATCCATATTTATCTTATTTTTTTATATTTATTTATTTATATATTTTTTTATATATATTTGATAAATTAATGGTTGGCTTGAATATGTGGAAAAGTGTTCTAGCGACGTACCGTATAAGGCTACTTGCGGCATCAATTCTATAGATACAAGATATAAATGATAAGGTATTTAAAAACCGCGAGAACCGCTATAATCCAGTCCGGATCCAACATCACGAGTTGTAAACTCGTAAGACATTGACACTTCCTATTTAAATATCCGTTATTCTACCAAACCGATTGACTCTGGGTGATAAAATATATTATTGGTTTTCTTAATGGAAAGGAATTCACACACGAGTTTAAGGAGATTATTATTGATTTACACCACCCGAGTCACAGATTATTATGTGTTGAATTCCATATTTACTGATTTAGCACTCATAAATATTCCTAACGCACTCATTGCGGTGTTGTTTTAGTGCTATTAATTCTATATAACGTGTCAAGGAACTATTAACACTAAGAAGTGTTTATTCCCTCTGTCAGACTCGTAACTCTGTTAATAATTCTAAGTATATTCTTTCAAGGATTGATTTGGCACAGGATAGGCCCCTAAACTGACAGGTGTCTTAGTGTGTCCCTTGTTTTCATGACACGTGTTACAATCAGTTATGTGCTTTTTTATATCTGTAAGCATTGTAGGCCAGTAAAATAGTGATTTGGCTTTCTGTAACATAGTAGGGAACCCTGGATGACGGAATGCAACCAGTTTATGACGATTGGTATGAAAGAGATTATTACTAATACCTGGTCGTTAGTCATCTGCTGTGTTCTTCGGGTTTACCTCGTCACAGACCTACATATAATATTACATTTGATTACATTATTCTGATACACATACTTTAAATATACTTTTGCTTTAGGGTTTCTGCTCGAAGTGTGTATTGTTTTTGCTTAGCCGCTGACCCTGTTTCCGTTTCGAAGTGTTTATTGTTTGGTGTTTAGCTGCTGCTGACACTTGCTTTGTTCAGTTTGTAACAGTTCTGCGCTCCGACCCAGATATTCAATGCTCGCGATCTCTTGGGTTAAGGAATTTTCTTGTTTAGATACGGTTTTAACAATAGGCACGGATGTTTCTATATCTTTTAGTCCAATTAATGGTTCTTTGCTGTATGATGCGGGATTGCGGGATAATGCGTCAGCTATGATATTTGCTTTCCCAGGTAGATATCTTATCTTGGCTCCAAAGACCTGAATGATCATTTGTCACCGAGTTCCTTTTGGACTGTGATTAAAGCCTTCCTTTGAAAAAACTCGGTAAAGGACTCATGTTCAGTAAGGACTTTATCAGGATAGCCATAGATTATGAACTTAAAATATACTAGTGAGTTAAAGATACCTAGCCCTTCCTTGCCTATTACTGTATATTTACTTTCAGAGGGCTTTAGTTTACGTGAATAAAAAGCTATAGGGAAGAACTGTTTATCATATTACTGAAGTAATACCCTCTTACCCCTTGGTCTGAGGCGTCTGTTGCAAAAAAAAAAAAAAAAAAAAAATTCCTTATTTAAGTCAGGGAGGGATTTTTTTAAGTTAGGTAAGCTGCATTTTTCCGCTTTTAAGATATTGAACGCCTGTGATGCTTTCAGACCATAATAAATCTACGTTCTTCTTCGTAAGATCTGTTAAGGAGCTGTCATGATTGAAGAGTTACATATTTACATACGATTGTAATACCCACTAAAGCGCGAAAGTGCTGTATCCCCCTTTTACGTTAATAAGTACCGGAAAGTTATGAATAGCCGACACCTTACCATGGACTACTTTTAAGACCTTGACCAGACACATAAAACCTAGATAAACATGTTCGGTTTTAAAAAACTCTCATTTAGATATTTTACTCTGAGATTATTTGTCTTTGTCTCTGTAGCACTAGCTCTACTTTATGTGAATGTACTTCTAAGGTATTAGAAAAGATTACAAGATCATCCATATAGGCATGTAGGTTATCCCCTAAAAGTCTCCAAACACTATATTGTAATTGGGGCGCAACGTAAGCCGGAGGCATACGTAAAAATTGATAATGTCCCTGGGTGTGCTGAAAACGGTGTATGAGGTACAATCACTTAGGTAATGGTATCTGGTAAAAGCATTTAAGTAAGTCCAAGTTGGTGAAAAAAAAATTTATTCTAACCTAACAGAGATAAGATGTCGTCGGTACATCGCACTGGAAACTATCGGGAGTCGTTTCCTTGTTTAAGCGACAGAATCTACGCAGATACGCCAAGTCCGATCTTTTATGGCATGACGTTTGAGGGAAAATTATATGGGCTTGTTTGATTTCCTAAT
>NC_061110.1:5263405-5283854 GCF_015104395.2 Macrobrachium nipponense | reverse complement strand
TTTGGGAGAAAAATCATCCGCATATGATAAAATGGTATATTAGTTCTCTTTCATCTAGAGCATTTCGAATTAAGTTGAATGTGCACTCATCAAACACGGCCCCGCCACAACCGCCCCCCCCCCCCCCCCCCCCACCCCCCCCCCCCCCCCCCCCCCCCCCCCCCCCCCCCCCCCCCCCCCCCCCCCCCCCCCCCCCCCCCCCCCCCCCCCCCCCCCCCCCCCCCCCCCCCCCCCCTCCCCCCCCCCCCCCCCCCCCCCCCCCCCCCCCCCCCCCCCCCCCCCCCCCCCCCCCCCCCCCCCCCCCCCCCCCCCCCCCCCCCCCCCCCGCCCCCCCCCCCCCCCCCCCCCCCCCCCCATCCTCACCAAACATCCTAATTTTCAGGTTTTTCTGGGCAAATTTATTCTACGACACTGTAGTCTGACATTAAATATGAAGTTTTCACTTCCGATGCATTACAGTAATTAGGATAACACAGGTTCTCGCCAGGGAAGGAATGCAGTGAGGTTTGGCAGTGGCTAAACAAATATTGATTTAGATGGAGTCTTCAAAATTGCGTCGAGAAGATGCTTAGACTCACTCTACGCATTATACATTGCAATGAATAAGCAAGAATTCGATGCATCTAAACGGAAAAAAGATATTTTTCAGCACAATACTATAGAATATGCAATACAAAACAGTTTTAAAGAAGAAAAGGGGCTTCATTTTAGATGTATATGTAGCTCTCTCTCTCTCTCTCTCTCTCTCTCTCTCTCTCTCTCTCTCTCTCTACTATATATATATGATATATATATAATATATAATATATATATATATATATATATATATATATTATATTATATATCTATATATCTGTGTGTGTTGATGTACTTGTGTAATGTAACATGTCTGATCCCGCGAGATTTTTAACTTAACGTTTCCCACCCACCGCCTCCCAGTTTGTACGGCGCATTAGTCTGCGGGGCGGATTATAGCGTCAATATTGCCGGAGAATACAGGCGATATTGAATGTGCTCTGCCTCGTGTCTCCCGTCTGTGTACTTACGGCAAAGTGGCCTCTGATGGTCCCTCCGCTGTTTACTTATTGACTTCCGAATATCTGATCATCTTGGAGGCATAGAGGCGGTGATGGGAGTTCTGGAGGTAGGCTCTTGGGAACTCGTGGAGAGAGAGAGAGAGAGAGAGAGAGAGAGAGAGAGAGAGAGAGAGAGAGATTCCGGGGAGAGAGAGAGAGAGAGAGAGAGAGAGAGAGAGAGAGAGAGAGAGAGAGAGATCAGAGATTCAGGGAGAGACAGAGGCAAAGCTATTATAGATTCAGGGAGAGAGAGAGAGAGAGGGAGAGATATTATAGATTCAGAGAGAGAGAGAGAGAGAGAGAGAGAGAGAGAGAGAGAGAGAGAGAGAGAGAGAGATTGAATAAGAATTTTTTCAGGTAGCAGCAAGATAAAAAAAAAAAATAAGAATAAAAAGTTGATAATATTCAGACACATTAAAAAAAAGAGAGTATTTTGATTGACACCTGTCTACTCATATCATGATTGTATGTGACGTAGATACATCTTTGAACTGACGCATCCAATTCGTGCATGCCCAATTATTCTATAATGATTTCAATAAACAAGAAAGCTGTTCACAACTCCACTTCCTACGTAAACAATTTCCACATAATACTGAACGGTCAAAAAGTAAATTTAAGATACAAAATCCTCAACTGCTACTGTATTAGTTAAACTAAATAATATCTAGCCATGTTCATCCTATAATATTGAAAGCGAAAAGATCCCATGAGGGCATTGTTGATTTGTGTCAGTGGGACAGCAAATATTGCAGTTCCAATGAACCTTGTCATAGAGAGCAGGGCAAACATAACCATAGCACATTCGGCCGTGATAAACATAATGCATGCCCGCACCGAACGAATAAGAAATGGATAGCGCGAAACAATAAGAACTGTATTTGCGATGCAAATAAGCCATACAGGCCCACTTGATATTTGCGTGTATGTGCACACTGCTATCAAACGACGCTGCAAATATTTCTGTGATTAACGTTCAAAGGTTAATGTTTGTGTTAATGTTTGGATTCTGTAATGTAACCAGTGTTTCGTTTTTTTGAAGGTTGTGTAATACACAATGGTTGAGCGACCTAACTCCAATGTTCATATTCAGTGTATTTCCGCAGAATTTCTCGTCAAAATATTCAAAACTTTATCTTTTTGTTCTTATTCATTGTTTATGTATAATTGGTCCTGCAAATCCTTGCCAAAAAAAAAATATGTGAATATATGATTTTATTTCTCAGGGAAAACTGCATAGATATTTTTGTACATTTCAATACACAAAATTTATAAATAAATGGAAATTTGAAAATTGAGAGATGATTAAACTATAAGCATTTAATATTGTTCTTTATTTGTTAGCTTTTAAACTCGAGCCTCTCGAATCTTCAGATGATCCCACTGACACTTGATAAAAAAACCCAAAGATTATTCGGCGGTAAATGGGAAATAAACTGTATAAATTTATTAACTTTTTTTCTGTACTCAAGAGAATCCCTTTGTTGTCATGAATTTAAAGTGCTAAATTACTATTTTTTTTATTGTAAAGTTACAGTACCCTAAGTTAAGAATGTCTCTAGCAATACCATGTCTAGCTGCTAGTTATCGAGGCTAACTTAGAATTTCAGTGTGATAAATGCTTGTAATAGTAAGTTAAACAATAAGTCATCCCAACATTTTTGGACCTCATTAAATACTTTTGAAAGCACCAATCCCCACTCAAAGGCCTAAATATATGACGGAACCCACCAAGATCACTTATAAACCCCTTTACACCATCGAGAACTTTTCCATGACGCACATAAAATCGCTCGGCCACCGACAAATAGGACAATCCAAGGTCAATAATCAATAGAATTTACGAGAGGCAGATGGCCGAGTCCTATCCGGAACGCGAGCCCTCATTTATTTAGCAGAATTTTCTCGCCCGTTGCATGAGGCTGAATAAATCAGGATGGCGTGAGAGCAGCAAGCCGCCTCACTGACTGACGGCCTCTTCATCGACTTCGATCATTTCCACGAAATTATTATTGGGACGCTGTTGCTTAAAAGAGGAAAAAGCGGTGAAATCAGATACCTGTATACGTGGTCCGTAGTGAGGAGGCGAAGATTAGATTGAGTTACATATATCACTCCATAAATCCCCTCCAGAACGTTCCCACAGAATTTTTTCGGAAAGTAAGATTAATTGGCCAAGACAAAAAGAGTATTGAACTATTAGAGAAATTTAAAGTAATTAATCCCTAAATTACCCTACTTTTATGGTCTTCCCAAAACTCACAAAGACAATCTTCCATTCAGACCCATCGTTTCATGCGCCGGAGCTTTCAATTACAAAATTTCTAAATGGTTAGCTGCCCTCCTTTCTCCTTTTTAGGCACTTTTTCTCCCAGTCACATCAAACATTCGGAAGACTTTTGTCACAAATTCAGAGAAGCACATATACCACTTCACAACATAAAACTTTTAAGCCTTGACGTAGACTCCCTATTCACCAAAAGTACCAGTACAGGACGTTCTTCAGTTTTTCAGGGAAAAAATTATCCCCCTATTCAGATCATTTCCCTTTGGCACTTGACAAAATAATAAAGTTAGTTGAATATGTGCATCTAATAAACGTATTTTCATTCGGGCGGAATCATTCTACAAGCAAAAATTCGGGTGTAGTATGGGTAGTCCTTTAAGTCCTATTTTAGCCAATTGCTGTACATGGAATACTTTGAAACTACAGTAATAAATGCAATAAAAAACCCAAAAACATGCTGTGGATGAGATACGTGGATGACATACTAACATTTTGGGATAATAAGTGGGGTAATTTTAATGAATTCCTCTCAAAATTAAACGCATTAGTGCCCAGCATCAAATTTAAAGGTGAATGGGGGAAACAGACAACAAAATTCCTTTTCTTGATGTTTTAATAATCAGAGACACGACAGAATACAAATTTACCATATACAGAAAACCAACGTTCTCACTTTCATATATTCACTACTTTAGCTATCATGACAATACTATCAAGATAGGTCTAGCTAGCAACCTATTCTTAAGAGCCTTACGAATTTGTTCCCCAGATTTCCTGGAAAAAGAATTTGAAACTAATTCGCAAGCAACTTTCATCTTTAAGTATCCTGACCATATAATGAGAAAGCAATTCAAAAAGCAAAACGTAATTTTCTACCGACCCCATAAAGACAAGACCAGAGACACACCCAACAATAAAATAAAAATTCCCCACCTGGAGACGATTAAGAGAGTAACTCACACCCTTGGGAAATCCAACCCTTTTGCATTTACCTACCCAAATACCTTAGCCAAATCCCTGATTACGTCCAACAAAAGACATCGCCCAAAGACTCTGGGGTATATGAGATCCCATGCCAGGACTGTGACCAATTATTAACATCGGATTTACAGGTAAATCACTTCCCAGAGATTAATACAACACAAACGGTCAGTTAGGTATGGACAACAGAACTCGGGCTATTTTCAACCATATAAATGAACATAACCATAGGATAAACTGGAATATGTCACGTGTAATTTATAGCAGCAACTGCCGGTACAAGAGTCAAATGATGGAATCGGCCTTAATAAAAGAGAAGCAGGTAATGAACATCTCACAAGGGAATTGGACATCGGACATCGTCGACGCAGTGTTCATTCAACCAACGCTTAAGAAGATTAAAGGAAGATTACCAGCGGGGGTGGGTGGGGGGACCTAAATTGGCTTACTGTGGACGAATCTCTTTGGTATAAATACCACCTTTTCTGTAAACTTTTCTCTTCATATACCTGAAGAGAGAGACAGCAGTCTCTGAAATCAATAGTACTTTTCTCTCTACATTTTTTGTTGTTTTTATGGGCTCATTTTTATTAGATGGAATTCTGTTGTTACAGAACAACTTTTACCAGTCATGTATATATATATATATATATATATATATATATATATATATATATATATATATATATATATACTCTCCATAAATAAATAAAGAATAGATAAATAAATAATATATTCTCTGTCTCTCTGTCTCTGTCTGTCTGTCTGTCGTCTGTCTGTCTGTCTCTCTCTCTCTCTCTCTATCTATCAATCTATTTTTATCTATAGGCATATATATACCTATATATATATATATTATATATATAATATATAATATATATATATATATATGTATATATATATATATATATATATATATATATATATACATATATATATATATATATATATATATATATATATATATATACACATATACATATACATATATGTAAGTGTGTGCTTATTCATTTTTTACCAACTCCAGGGAAATCCAAATACAAACACGCTCCTTTATTGAAGACAGATGAGCATTCAACCCACGGACATGTATTCAAGTTTGAGGAGCTTCTATTTAGACTGAGCTGCAAAAATGAATAAAATGAAAAAAAATAAATAAAAGAAAAATTCGCAGTAATCAAGTCAAAACGTATTCGTTGAACGTTGCCTCAGGAATCATGAACCGAGATGTAAACACAAGAGCTTCTCGTTCGTGATTGTTTGAGAATTTGAATCGGAAGGTTGCTGATGCCCCAACAACGCTGCTGAAAATGTTTGTTTTTGGTTTCAATAAAAACGTCTAATTACGCATGCAAACATAACCGAAGATGGTAGAACTCAAACCTTCTCAAAAACTTTTAATGTATTTCTCCCCCAAAAAAATATTTTAACCAGCATTTTATGGTTTATGTTTTTATTTAAAGATTTTCCAACTAGTTGTTATCAAAACATTAGGCCTTGTTTGCTGCTTTTGTGTGTTTGTTTGTTTGTATGGCGTTTTTACGTTGCAGGGAACCACTGGTTATTCAGCAACTTTACCAACGGCTTTACGTGAATTCCGAACCACGTCGTGAGTGAGCTTCTATCACCAGAAATAAACGACTCTAACCCCTCAGTGGAATGCCCGAGAATCGATCTCGTGGCCGCCGAGGTGGCAGGCCAACAACATACCAATCACGCCACCGAGGCGCTGTTTTCTACTTTTAATCCAACTGCCAAAGCTGTAAAATTTTTGTTAATACGATGTCGCGCTTCTCAAATATTTATTTGTGATACAAACTATAATAGATTCACATCAACCGCGGATTTGATGTCTAGGCCAGTCACTTACGACGCTCCTGATTGGCTGTTGATAAGCCAATCACAGGGCTGGAATCTCTCAGTCTTTCTCGAGTGTTCACATAGGCAGGATGTATGTTTCACCTTTCCTGAGGGATGCTTTTGAAAGACGTATCACTCAGGAGAGGTAGAACATGCATCCTGCCTATGTGACCTCTCGAGAGAGACTGAGAGTTTTCAGCCTTGTGATTGGCTTATCAACAGCCAATCAGGAGCGTCGTAAGGGACTGGCCTAGACATCAAATGTGAGGTTGAAGTGAATCTGCTATAGTAAAGTTTGGGATACAGTTACTGATAAATCCTATAATTTTACGTTACACTCCACCATACTATATTACAAGTCATTTTTTTCTTTTATATTCGTTTTTCAAAGGGAGGGTCATAGTTTAAGTTATATATGATATGCAAAATATAGTTAATCAGATTCAAGAGTTATGTATTAATTCTGGTTTAATAATTAATATTAATAAAAGTAAATATCAGTCAGGAATAGAATGTAAAACAGATTTAGTTATGAATAGTCTTAAACTGCAAAAGGTACAATCTTATAAATATTTAGGTTTTAAAATTGGATTTAAATATAATTATGAACATATAGACTATGTGAAAAATTTGTGTATTAGTAGACTTAAACCTTTAAGAGTATTGGCAAATTGTGGAAAGGGAAGTGGTATCCCATTGTTAAGAATGATATATTTGATAACCATACGGTCAATTATTGATTATTCTGCTCCACTTCTGGCGTTGTTTCCTAACAATAAGATAAGGCAATTAGAACTCATTCAAAATGAGGCATTAAGGGTTGTCTTGGGTTGTCCAAAAACAACTCGTATTGAGGTAATGAGAATGGAAACAAATATGCCCAGTGTGTGTGATAGAATAAAAGAAATAACAATGATGTGTATAATGAGAATGATTAGGAGAGGTGAAAAGTACTTTCACAATATATGTTATGGAATTGACAAAGCAAAAATAAATGTATATACCAAAAAGTTACTTCAAAATCTGGAGGAGTACAATTTGACTCCGTTTTGTGACTTATTTGAAGAAAAAATATCTATATGTCCTTGGAGTTTAAAATGTGTCAGTAAATATATAGAAAATCTGGATTATAAAAAGAGAGAGTATGATACTATTGATTTAAAATATTATTTTTTAGAAAAAATTAATAAATGTAAAAAGATTAATTCTGTTCATATGTATTGTGATGGATCGGTTAGTGAACATGGAGCTGGATGTGGATTTATAAATTGTGTTTGTGATGAAAATGGAAAAATGTGAGTTAAAAAAAGAAAGTTTTAAAATAGAAGGAACAAATTGTAGCACTGTTTCTGAATTATATGCAATATATGAAGGATTAAAAGCAGTTTCTGATATTAGGAAATATATTTTTATTTTTGTAGACAATTAGGAGAGGTGAAAAGTACTTTCACAATATATATTATGGAATTGATAAAACAAAAATAAATGTATATACCAAAAAGTTACTTCAAAATTTGAAGGAGTACAATTTGACTCCGTTATGTGACTTATTTGAAGAAAAAATATCTATATGTCCTTGGAGTTTAAAATGTATAAAAAAATATATAGAAAATCTGGATTATAAAAAGAGAGAGTATGATACTTACGAATTAAAATATTATTTTTTTAGAAAAAATTAATAAATGTAAAAAGATTAATTCTGTTCATATGTATTGTGATGGATCGGTTAGTGAACATGGAGCTGGATATGGATTTATAAATTGTGTTTATGATGAAAATGGAAAATGTGAGTTAAAAAAAGAAAGTTTTGAAATAGAAGGAATAAATTGTAGCACTGTTTCTGAATTATATGCAATATATGAAGGATTAAAAGCAGTTTCTGAAATTAGGAAATATATTTTTATTTTTGTAGACAGCCAAAGTGCATTAAAATCATTGAAGGCTATAGAACCCAGTTATAAAACAATCGTTGTAAATTAAATGTAAGAAATTTGGTTTATAATATTCATTTAAATAATATAAAAGTTTAAATTTTATAAACGGATACCTTCCCATGTAAATTTATTATAAGATAATTGGACATTGCAAGATAAGTTAGCTAAAAACAGGGGGCAGGGGCAGAAAAAATATGGTGGGAGTGATATTTTTGAAGTTAAATAAGTCTTAATAATATTAAAAGTCATATAAGATCAGTTAGAAATCAAAATGAGCTATTAACTATTAAGCTATTACTGGAAAAGGGAAGTAGTTGTTTATATCATTATTTGAAAATATCTGAAGGAACAAATGTAACTTATGGAAAACGATCTACTTTGTTTGAAAGTTGGGTTATGAGACTTAGATTGGGAGATAAGTATTATTGGGAATTTGATAAAGACAAAAATGTACCTTGTAAATTTTGTAAACAAGACAAAAGTCATAAGTTGTATCATTACATTATGGAATGTAAAGAATTTTGATGGAATCAGAAATGATTCCATGGCAGATCTGTATGAACAAATATGTTTCATAATTAATAGTAATAAAATAACTGATTTTATTAAAAAATGTAAGGGAAACCATATTGTATTTTAAAATAGAATAACTGTGTTATTGTGAAAGGGAAGATATAGGAATACTATACTTCCCTTTTGATGTAAATTATCAATGAAATTTTTGAATTTGAAAATTTGAATAAGTAATATATGAACAACTAACTCAGATAATTCGCATAGCCTTCTACACATAAAACCAAACTACAAACTCGACGACCCATAGATAAAAGCAAACGTTAAATGTTCCATAAATGTATTACCATTACTGAGAAAATGTTAAGATATTAGTAAACAAATGTAGCACCATCGAATAATCATGGACGAAACTGAAAAATATTAGACACATGCGTCACTGCACAAATCACTCCACGGGAAGATGACAAGGATGGTAAACAGGGAAACAACAACAACTTGAAAGTTAGCCAATAGATGGCAGCACAGAGAGTTTGATCCCCTCTACGTAAAAATGTCACAGTTTTTATTTTTTTATTTTTGCAGCAGCATCATTCAAGAACGAATTACATTTCGCCATTGACCAGACTCTATATGAATGTTCTTGCAACTCAAACATTTTTAAAAAAGTATGAGAATAAACAGCATTACACCATTAAACTAACTACATCAATGTTACTGCAGTCTAAACGATCTTAAAACGGAGAAGAGCAACTTACATTACGTCATTAATTAAACTCGGTTGTAATGTTCTTGTACGAAAATAATGTTGGGAAGAGTAAATAATTATTTTGCATATTCTTTTCTGTCATAGCTTCCTCGGGACCTCTATTCATATACTTGTATTCCCTGAAATATTTAAGCATTTTACGAAGAATTTTTTTTAATTTTGACATTATTTTCCTTTCCTGCCTTCCTCGTGACCTGCATTTATTTGGTTGTATTCCCTGAAATATTGAAGCATTTTACGAATAATTTTTCTTAGGTTGAAATCAAGGTATTCCAGATGCGAATATATGCAGTACGAGATTTGTTGTAGTCTTTAGTAAATAATTAATTGAATAAAAACTTAAAAAAATAAAAAACCTCCTTGTCTTGCAATATTCATTCAAATATCTCTCTGTTCTTAATAAACTGCTTATTTACCTCACCCAATCACTCACTGGATCAATTCCCTCCTCCTACCTTGCTGAGACTTCCTACCTTATTTACACACAGCCCATCTAAACTCCTTCACCAAAACACAGCACCTCCAAACTCCTTGATTCGAACTGGCTACTTTCTTCAACTCTAAAATTATTCTTCCAAAAATTACCTGTCTTCACCCCTGGCTAATGTCCCACTCCCAGCTCATTTCCTCTTTATATCCCTTTAAATCTGCCTCTAATTTCACCATCCTAACCTGTCTTCATTACCCCGTTTAAAGCACTCTTGTAGCTCAAAAATTCCGTTTACCTTGATTTTTTTTGTGGAGCCCAACAAATTACGAGACGCGCATAGCCAGCTGGTCGTTTTCCCGCCGTTATATCTGTCAAGCTCATTCTTCCATCACATTGCACTAGCACACAGCCTATTAAACTTTGTTCCACAGCATTTTCTCTCGCCCCCAGAACCATTTTTTTGTTATATTTTTTTGTTATATATATATATATATATTATATATATATAGATATTTAATATATATTATAATATATATATATATATATATATATATATATATATATAAAGTCCATGCGTTTCCAAAGGATATGCTAGAATAGTCATGTAGTAGTCATGGGAAAGATGAATATTTGACGTTTTTTTTATTTTAGTTCATTAAAAAAAAAAACACAGAAAGTACACATACAACATATTTGCCTTTTTTATTTCCTCAAAAAAAAAAAAAAAAAAAAAAACATGAAGAAAATTAGAAGGTAAAAATGCTAGGTTTATGTGCCTTACATTGCCATAAACATATTCACCACAAATCAATCATTAGAGCTAAATAATTTTCTCTAGTCAAACACAAATACAGTTAATTTCGCGCTGAAATATGACGAAAGCCATGAAAACTATGATTCTCAGTAAGGAACGTGATTGGTGTCATATGTCTTTGATTGCTCTGTGTTCATTAGTCTCAGTTTATGCCATTCTGGATTATTATCATGCTGAAAAGTTTGAAATTCTCTCAATATATATAAAAAAAGAAAGACATTAAATTGTCAAATTAATGAGTTGAATTTAGTGAAAATAAAGATCTATTTCCGCATGAAATACTTGTTCCACAAACACCAGTAATGAGTTAAATTTAAAATCCATTTTGAATGGTTTTCGTTGTTTATGAGAAAACGTTCGACATTTTTTTTTTTCAACACCAGACACTTTTAGATTTCTTTAAGTTGCTTTTTTTTTAATTGGAATATATAGTTTCCATATTTTGTGACAGCCGAGCATATTAACACACTTTTTGAGGGTATGGTACACTGATTATTTCTAGTAAGATATTTTGTTGTTGAATTTAAAGGATTACTTGTGGAAATGCCTCAGTATTAGAGAGTATGAGTTGTGAGCTGATACGATTGTGCGAAGGAATGTATAATTGGACTCTGTATTTTTGAATTTCATGTCTAAGTCTTCGAATATACCGTGTCCTTACAACATCGATTGCAATTGGAAGGTATCAAATGTACTTGGCTAATTTATTTATCATTCTTGTTCAATACTTAAAGAATGCTAACAGAACAATACTAATGTTTGAGAAGAGGAGAATAATATAGAAATGAATGCGACAGGAAGATGATGGAGACAACAAGGCTTGAGCCGACCTCCAGCTTACTTGCGACACGTGCTAGATTTTCCCTTGATGCATAAATTGTAAACGTTATATTCTTAACTGAACATAAATTAAAACGTGCTAAAATCTACGGACAAATAGATCCTTGTTTCACAAGCGAAAATTAAAATAAATACGCTAAATTTTATTGGAAATAATTCTTTCTGTACCGTTTTACATCCACATTATTTCTTTTTAACATTTTCATTCTAATAAATAAATCATAAATATCTTATACAATAATTCCTGTATCGTTAACTCAATGTGAAAACCCCTGTTTTTTAAAGACTATTTTAGGCTCGTCCATAGACGTTTCCTAGCATCCTCCCACAGCAACAAAGTAGTTTGTAGGATATTCCCCGAGCAAGCGATGACAGGAATAGCGAAGAAATAAACCTCCCATTATTGAAGTAGTCCACAATACACCAGAGCTTGCAATTGTGAACTCAACCCGTGAATTGCAACACAGAGGCTATTGCAAAACCACCCATTCAGACTGCGCGTTGTCCAGTGCAATAGAGATTGCGTTCAAATGACTTGGACTGACACTAATGACTGTCGGAAGGTGAACGAGCATCGAAGATCTATCTTGGGCACTTTCAAGCAAACGAGATGTTATTGTCGACGTAGTCAGGCGAGTTACATGGTAAGATGGTTGTTTTGTTAAAATCCATAATATCTTTTCTCTCTTCGTGAAAAAAATCCAAAATACAAATTGCGAAGGAATTATGAAATTCAATAATTATGGCTTACAACAATTATTATTATTATTATTATTATTATTATTATTATTATTATTATTATTATTATTATTATTATTATTATTATTATTATTCAGAAGATGAACCCAATTCATACTGAATAAGGCCACGGGGACCACTGACTTACAGTTCAAGCTTCCAAAGCATGAATATGGTTTATATTTAAAAGAAGTAGCAAAAAGAAGAGATCGGGTATCAGGAAAGAAAAATAAAATGAATTAATTAATTAATAAATAAATCTATAAAAAACGTAAGCTAATTGTTAAAATATACAAGGAGAATTGTTTGAGGGCAATAATAATGCATAGCATTTTCTTCGCTTGAAGTTTTTGGGTTCCAATTGAAGTGGAAAATGCTTTGAATAAAAGTGCAATGAATAATCATCAAGTAGACCTTCTGTAATGATTTTCTCAGTTTTGCAAGCTTTTCTCATTAGTAAGCATTAACTGATCGTTTCTATTCTATTAAAAAGATGTCACATTTATTGATCAAAGCCTATAGGACATATATAATAAATCAAGATCTCTCTCTCTCTCTCTCTGTCTCTCTCTCTCTCTCTCTCTCTCTCTCTCTCTCTCTCTCTCTCTCTCTCTCTCTCTCTCTCTCCACTGGAGCTTCTAAGGTGCAAGTTTTAATCATTGGTTATAACTTTGGCAATCTTCAGCAATCTTCACCAGGTCTATTGCCAAACTTCAAATCTTTCTTCCTAGTGACTGCCCTTTCCCTAACGTAATCTGGGCAAAATTCCTTGAACAGCACAGGTTTTACTCCTCGCTTCTCTCTCTCTCTGAAGAAAATACCTCTAGGTTAATGAAAAATGAAAATAATTAGGAAATGCATGTTGATCTCAAATGCAGAATTTTGCTTTCGTTGTAATAGCCTTCATTTCTAAGTCTCTCTCTCTCTCTCTCTCTCTCTCTCTCTCTCTCTCTCTCTCTCTCTCTTAAAAAAACACTTTTAGAAATCTACTTCCTGAAAAGGTTAAAGCTCTTGGTAATGCATGGAGAATATGTTCCGAAGAATATGTTTCTTTAACATAACATCGAAAAATTCTCCAATTATAATAATGTTTTTTGTTCGTGCAATTCAAATATTTTTACGTAAGCAGCACAGAGCCAACGTTAACAATTATCAGTGAGAAGTTCGTATTTACATGCTTGCACACCATTGTCTACGTCAGTGTAGAGTGGATGTTATTTAAGGACGAAGAGCTCTGAGAAATGTATATTTACCTTTTCCAGAACTAATTAACTCCATAAACTGTAAATATCGTCGTGTTCTTGCGTGTGTTCGTTTTCACAACAACACCAGTAGTCAAACTAGGTTATGGAGCTTGTATGTCTCAGTATTATTATTATTATTATTATTAGATTATTAATTATTATTTATATTATTATTAATTATTATTATTGAAAAAGAAACCCACAAATTCAATTTGTAACTTGTTTACTTCTAAGTATTTACATTTAGTTTTACTCCACACTCGAGTACTTTCAGGCCCTTCTGTGGCCCATTCTCAAGAGATGTTGGGATGTTAGCCTGGGTCAAGGCCCAGCAGTCTTCTGGAACTTCTTCTCGTTGTGCTGTCATTTATGCGATGGCTGTTCTGGTTTTCTTGAGAGTTGCCAATCCCCTCTTGTCGCTCTGATTGGCAACTCTCAAAAGAAACCGAACAGCTATCGCATAAATGACAGCACAACGAGAAGAAGTTCCAGAAGACTGCTGGGCCTTGACCCAGGCTAACATCCCAACATCTCTTGAGAATGGGCCACAGAAGGGCCTGAAAGTACTCGAGTGTGGAAGTAAATAAAACTAAATGTCAAATACTTACAAGTAAACAAGTTACAAATTGAATTTGTGGGTTTCTTTTTCAATCTTCAGAAGAAAACTGAAAGAAGTTTTTGTTTGATTCATTATTATTATTATTATTATTATTATTATTATTATTATTAGTATTATTATTATTATTATTATTATTATTATTATTATTATTATTATTATTATTATTTTGCTCTATCACAGTCCTCCAATTCGACTGGGTGGTATTTATAGTGTGGGGTTCCGGGTTGCATCCTGCCTCCTTAGGAGTCCATCACTTTTCTTACTATGTGCGCCGTTTCTAGGATCACACTCTTCTGCATGAGTCCTGGAGCTACTTCAGCGTCTAGTTTTTCTAGATTCCTTTTCAGGGATCTTAGGATCGTGCCTAGTGCTCCTATGATTATGGGTACGATTTCCACTTGCATATCCCATATCCTCCGTATTTCTATTTTCAGATCTTGATACTTATCCATTTTTTCCCTCTCTTTCTCGTCAACTCTGGTGTCCCATGGTATTGCGACATCAATGAGTGATACTTTCTTCTTGATTTTGTCAATCAACGTCACGTCTGGTTTATTTGCACGTATCACCCTATCCGTTCTGATACTATTATTATTATTATTATTATTATTATTATTATTATTATTATTATTATTATTATTATTATTATTATTATTATTCCCGCAAAAGAGGCCATTGACTTGAAATGCAACCTTTACAAAAAACGCATATGGTGTTCATTAGAAAGAAGTAACAAATTAATGAATAAATAAAGACGTAATTAACATACCAAAATACAAATTGAATTGTATTGGGGTAGTGATGCAATGCATCTTCCCCTGAACTTGAAGAACTTAATCATGAAAGCGAGGAAATCGAGTTACTTTTTGTCTAGGCATATCAGCAAAATTGGTATTTCAGTATTTCCTAGGCGAGCAGCTGACATATTTTCCTAGCTCCCTCTCTCTCTCTCTCTCTCTCTCTCTCTCTCTCTCTCTCTCTCTCTCTCTCTCTCTCTCAAGGACACTGTCGGTTGTTTCCAATAAATCTTCGCTCAGTAAAATATTTGATGAGATTTCTAAATGTCCTGAATCTTTTTCGTTTTGGATTTTCTGTAGGATTTTATCTCAATTGCAATATTGCGTAGAGGATTTCTATCTAGTGATTTCAGTACATGATGTTCGGATTTTTTTTTTTAAGTTTTTTATGTTTAGCTTAGCTGTGTTGTCCCACATTATTGACTTTTCTTGAATTGAAGCTTGCATATCAACAATTAATTTATGTATGGAGTAGTTATGTTGATTTCCTTAGCAATATTTTGTAGCACTTAATATAACTCATGTATTACACTTTTCAGTTGTCTAAAACAAACTTTATAAGTTAAGTATATATTAGTTTCACCAAACCACTGAGCTGATTAACAACTCTCCCTCCTAGAGCTGCTAGCCCGAAGGATTAGATATTTTTACGTGGCTAGCAACCGATTGGTCACCTAGCAACGGGACCTACAGCTTATTGTGGGATCCGAACCACTTTATATTGAGAAAGGAATTTCAATGTAATGATTCCTCTTACGAAATTTGCATCTAAATAAATGTTTATTTATGCAAATTTACACTTAATTATCGATATCTAAAACATTTCAATACAAAGAAAGGACTGAAATAGAATAAGACACAGTTCTGAACCTAAAAGCGCAATCTTGATGCAACACCAGCATTTGTCAGATTTTTTTTTTTATTTTATTTTTTTTAGAAACCGGCTCCAGCACTCAGTATTTATTCCTACATCCCTTCTCGACAGATTTGCTTGGCGATCTCTCTCTCTCTCTCTCTCTCTCTCTTCCCCTTCCTGTCATTTCCAGATTCGGAAAGAATGCAGACGATGCAAATGGGTATTTACATGTCTAATGTCTCTCGCATAATGTTGGTGTCGGCAACTGGAGTCTTCCGGATTCTGCAAATGGAGTATTGATAAAGGTCGGTTTTTAAGTCCGTGGATTTTCGAGAGGGTTCGGTATCGTTTTTGTGAAAGAATGGTATTGTCGAAATACATTGTATTTCTCCTTCTTTCTGAGAATGCTGGGATTTTTTTTTTTTTTTTTTTTTTTTTTTGAAGGGATTCTGCTGATAACGAGAAGAAGAAAGCTTGCTGGTCAAACATACAATATCTTGGACGTCTGAATTACCGATATTGTGAAATACGCAACATGCATTTTTCCCCCCTTTGGGCTAAATATTAAAACACATCGCACTGTTGACATAACTAATAACACATAAAAAAAATATCTGAATAATTATTGAGATAAGCAAAACTATGCATTTTCATTTTATATCAACTGATATTTGGTTTGCTTTCAGATACGTTCAGTGGACATCAAGTGGCAGATTTTCAGGAGTTTATTATGGAAGAGGGTGCTTAAAAATTTTGGTTTTCAATGTGGGTGTCCTAAAATAAGATTATGCAGATCAGTCATTGTGCTTAATGATGGTGATCTGAATTCGGACATTAATAATTTTGGGAACATTTTAATATGCTGAAGTTTTTTATTATTATTATTATTATATTATTATTATTATTATTATTATTATTATTATTATTATTATTATTATTATTATTATTATTATTATTATTATTGGTATTTCGGAAGGAGACCTTCTCGTAGACAGGTTTTTGTTGAAAAAGGTTGCTGCTTCAGCACTATTAATCTTGTAGAGAGTCTTCTCTATTTTTCTGATGACGGCTTTCTCGTTGTTGCTTAGACTGGCAAGCAACGCACCAAAGGGTATGGTAAAATTCGGTTGATTCATTTTGGTTTATTATTGCTTAAGGCCCGTTTACACGGGGATAGTTTACTGGCGTCAGCAAACTATCCCCGTGCAAAGGCAAAGTTAGTAAACTGTCCTGGAGAGTTTACTGTCCAGGATAGTGGCAAGAAGAGTTGAAATCCCGGCTACTTTACTGGCCACAATCCGGACACTTGAGCTACTGGCGCCAGTAACTATGCCCGTGCAAAAGCAAACTTTCCCAGTTGTCACTTGCCTTCAGAAGGATCATCATGTCAGGGAAGTGGAATACCGAGGATATAATAAAGTTTTTGGATAAATACGAGGAATTTGAATGTTTGTGGAACATTAGACATAACGATTACATGAATCGTAATAAGCGGGATGTAGCTCTTCAAGAAATAAGAGATGCTCTATTTTTAATTGGAAGTAAACATTCCCAACCTTGATTTTTTAAGAAAGAAAATTAAAACTCTGAAGTGTGTTTATAGGCAAGAGTTAATAAAAGGGGAAAAATCTAAGAGAAGTGGAGCAGGAGTAGAGGATATTTATCATCCTCGACTGTATTTGTTTAAGAGAGCCGATTCATTCTTATTGGAAGTAACAATAAGCCGAGCTTCATCAACAAATTTGGTAAGTTTTTTTTTTTTTTTTTGTGCGAGTTTGAAAATCATACTCTATAAAATACACATATTAAGCAACAAATAGCTTGGAGTGAAATTAAATATCAGAGCTTTGATCAGTCATTTAATAAGCCTTCATCACTAAATATACGCTTCTTGACAGTGGTTCTGGCTCGCTACTGGCGGCAACTTCTACCCAAAACACTGTCCTCTTGCAAACGCTTACTATCCTGCAAAGTTTACTTGTCGCTAGTTACCTCTCGCTCTCTCTCTCTCTCTCTCTCCAACGCGACGTTTCGTTTGGATCCACGGGGCATTATCTAGCGATAACTGTTGATGGACTGAATTCCAGTGATTGTTGAAGACTAAGCTGGCTTTATGCCAGCACGGGCTCTTACTCAAAAGCAGCCCATGTTTTCCAGGGGCGAGTCCTGGAGAACCGCTCCAGCAGGTTGAGTTTTCATTGGTTCCTGGGAAGGCGACTCATACGGCGAGTGTTTTCGAGTCTTACGGAACCTCTCAAGGAACCCGTAACATAATGATATAAGGAGAAGGACTTGCCCTGGAAAACACGGGCTGCTCTTGAGCAAGAGCCCGTGCTGGCATAAAGCCAGCTTAATCTTTAACAACCACTGGAATTCAGTCCCTCAACAGTCATCGCTGGATAATGTCCCGTGGATCCGAACGAAACGTCGTGTTGGAGAGAGAGAGAGAGAGGAGAGAGAGAGAGAGAAGGAGAAGAGAGAGAGAGAGAGAACTAAATATAAGCAATAATAAACCAAAAATGACTCAACCGAATTTTACCATGCCCTTTGGTGCGTTGCTGGCCGGTCCAAGCTACAACGAGAAAGCCGTCATCAGAAAAATAGAGAAGACTCTCCACAAGATCAATAGTGCTGAAGCAGCAACTATTTTTAACAAAACCTATTCTTATTCTCATTCATTATTATTATTATTATATTATTATTATTATTATTATTATTATTATTATTATTATTATTATTCCCTTTTGCATTCATACGTTTCAAAAGAATGGGGGTACGGTTTTTTTATGAGATTAAACTGTACCGTATTTTCTTTCTTCTCTTTTCTGTAGTTGTAGAGAGCATTCATTCATAAGCGTATCTAAACAGTGTGTGTTGTTCGGTTTTGCCGACGTTAATCTTTTCATCAACGAATTCACACGTCGACATTACAGCATAAAGTTTGTCTCTCATTCGAACAAGAGACCTCATTTCTCGTGTTCCAAAGTTGTGTTTGTGAAGCAAATAGAGATTTACTTTTTTAATGCAAGGTTTTTTTTAATGGCATAGATCATAATAAAGGATAATACAAGCCTGGAGACAAACACGCATAACTTCTACATTTAAAATAATAGTTTTTTGAGAGTGTACATTAAAAATTATTTTCTTTTTCTGACTATTTTAATTTTCATATTTTTTTTTCGATAGCACAATTCATGAGAAAAATAATAATAAAGGTCTGCCGTCGATGTACGGTAGAGCTTCTAGTTTTAAAACAATGCGTGATCCGACCTCCAGCTTACTCGGGGCGTTTGCTAAAAATCTATGGTCAAACAGTTCGTTTTTTTACCAACGAAAATTAAAATAAATTCGCTAGATTTTTTATTAGAAATAATTGCTCTGTACTGCTTAACATGAATATTATTATTTTTTTTACATTTTAATTCTAATAGATAATCGTAAATATCCTATCCTACAATTCCTGTATCTTTAATGGACCTCTCCTAACCCCCAACAACAAGACCAACCAACAAGCAGCAACAACAACAACAACAACAACAAAAGTATTGTATAGGCTTGTTCCCCGGATGAGCGACAATTTTATTTGGATGATTATATTTAAATTTTTTTGTGGGATAAACGCCATGACAATATTCAAGTTACAGAACGCTACCATCTGCAGCCACTATTAAATATATTATTCTTTTTTTTTTTTTCTGCTTCATACAATCATGTTTTGTGTTTAGTCTTTTAATGGGATCTTTTACATTTAACTAGCGTAGATTCACGTTTCACGGGACTTCTTGAATTTAGATAAATTTTATATGAAAGATTTAGTAAAATTGACTTAAATTCTGAAAAAAATAATGATAATACTTTTACTATTGTTAACAGCAACAACAAAGATAAGCAATAACAATAACTGTATTAAAAAATCCACGATTCTGTATAATTATGATATATAATAGTGATGGATTCTTATCATAAAACAGTTTGATAACGAGATTGTGAAGTCCTTAGCAATAATAATAATAATAATAATAATAATAATAATAATAAATTTCACAGCAATAATACATTTCTCGCCCTCAACCATCTTACGCAGCTAGTCAGAAATTACAGCATCTCAAGGAAGCCCCCACAGAATTAGGAAAGAAATGTTCATACGAAACTTACCTCCTCCATTCTCTGAAATGGTGGATGGGAAACATTCTCCTCATAATAAGCATAGCAAGTTTACAGGAATAAACTTATGCAGTGAACACAAACGCTTCGAAGACCACTAAATAAGAATGGTGACAAGTGAGTTCTGTCATCTCGCTGGTGGAAGCGAGACACTAAGGCAACATGAACGTCTCTGCATCTGACAGGGGAAGGAGAGAGAGAGAGAGAGAGAGAGAGAGAGAGAGAGGGTTTTGCTAACGCTATCACTCCAACACAAACGCGTGCACCAACAGCCACAAAGATACATACATACAGTTAGTGTATATTTGTAAGGAGTGCTAGATTAATGGTATGTAATAAAAATAAAATGAAAATAATAAAAAAATAAAAATACAAAACAAAAATAATAACAATAAAATAAAAATAAAAATGAAATAAAGATAATGAAATGATAATAATTCTATGTAGGAAAATGCAATCTAAGAAAGTCGTGAAAGGGAAGTGAAGCGTCTGTGGATTTATGATTTGGAAATCGTAGAGAGATTAGG
>NC_061110.1:5235905-5248405 GCF_015104395.2 Macrobrachium nipponense | reverse complement strand
AAAAACAAGTTGAAAAATATCACAAAAATATTTTAGATACAAATCATAAACAATCTGAATACGAGTCAATGACTTGTTAGTCACAACCACTGCATTTACTGAAGGTCTGTACTCCACTCACCCCGCCGTTGATTTCTTTCCAACCTGCTTGTGCACTAATGCGTGCGACCACTCGAAGGAACAGTGGTGAGGAATTAAAACCACTTCACGAAATGAAAGGGAATGGTTTGAAAAAATCTTACCCTTCGCCGTTACCCAGAGGAAATATGCCAGTTGACGCTCATTTATTTTTGGGAATGTCTAGACCACTTCGTCGTTTTCGACTTATATTAGATTCTCTAATGGCCGCCATCTAACCGTTTGGTCAAATCATTATGTTTCCATAAAAGAAAAGATAGTGAATTTTGGAAAAGAAGGGGCGACAGATGGATGCGAATAATATGAACAAAAGACAGGTGAAAAAAAAAAAAGAATATACAGTACAAGAAAATGTGTTTCAATTCATAAATTTATAAAACTAATAACGGAAAGTGAAATATGCGCATGGGTCGTTAACGAAGTTATAAACTTGATATGAACAAAAATGCCTGATGGAATAAATAATTCTTCTAAGGAGTTTACCTGAAGAGTAGGTCAGTTGCGTAATAACTATAATGAGCGGGGTAAACATTCTGGCGCAATGACACAGTATGCAATGTAACATTACTTACACAAGTAATAAGTTTTGCGATGCGTTTACCCTTTGCCTTTTCCAGTAACAAAATCTTTACTGACTAAGGAAACTCAAATAGAGTAATTATTCTGAATGTCTGAGAGCCTTAAGCAAAAATGCAAATGAAAAAAATGAGATATTTTGTCTCATTATAATGTAAAACAAAATATTTCAAACATCCAGCTCACACTTGTTAAAAGAACGCCCTCGGGAGGAAGGCTGGATTTTATCCTTTCTGTTTTTAGCACACCGTGTTTGCTCTATAAACACTGATGAGACACAGATAAACACTTCCTCTTGGAGAGAAGATTTTTTTGCAAGCGAAATAGAAGTGACAGAATGTTGAAGCCAAGAGCCAATGTCATTCGTCTGTACAGATGTCATTTATCCTAAAACTATTGTAGATAATGGTATAAATTGAAAGCTACGTGCACCAGAAATAAAAAAAAAGTCTGTAATAATGATTTAAAGGGATGAAATAAAAGATAAGGAAAATGAACACGAGAATACTAATTAATGAAAATAATTAAGATTTGAAAAATACCAAGAACACATACTCGTACGTACAGTCAGATTTTCAATGAGTATGTTGTATAATTTTTGCACAATTCAATACTTCAGTTTTAGGCAACTGTTTTCAACTCCTCAATGTTTCAAAAAAAAATTTAACGACTGTGTTTTAATTATTGCTTCGTGCAATTTTACAAAATTCCGCACAGTTATGTTTTCTGATTACTTTACTGGTTCTATTAATTATTTCCGTGTGCGATCGAATTATTATTATTATTATTTATTATTATTATTATTATTATTATTTATTATTATTATTATTATTTTATTTATTTATTTATTTTTTTTTTTTGCTCTACACAGTCCTCTAATTCGACGGGGTGGTATTATAGTGTGGCGTTTCCGGGTTGCATCCTGCCTCCTTAGGAGTCCATCACTTTTCTTACTATGTGCGCCGTTTCTAGGATCACACTCTTTCTGCATGAGTCCTGGAGCTACTTCAGCCTCTAGTTTTTCTAGATTCCTTTTCAGGGATCTTGGGATCGTGCTTAGTGCTCCTATGATTATGGGTACATTTTCCACTGGCATATCCCAAAATCCCCAACCTTCTTATTTCTATTTTTCATTGTCTTGCTACTGTAAAGGAATATTGATTTATTGAATGTAAAATTGCAGAAAAGGTTGAAATTTATATTTGCATAGAAAAAAAGTGTGTACACTAGACAACAGATGGCAGTAGCGCTTGACGTAGGCGGTAGTCGCCAAGGATAATGTATCGAAACTGATATTTGGTCCATGGATGTCCTAGCGTGAGTCTGGTATATAAAGCAAAACCAAACGACGATTTTCGTTGGAGCTGAAACAAACAAGTGATTATAGTATGTATCAAGTTTTGAGGAATGATGGTATGTATTGTTTTATCCATTTGGACGTTTTTTCTTGTTGATGTAACGTTGGTTGCCACTAACTTTTGATGTTACAGTGAATTATATGTTGTTTTTGATGTAAAGCTTTGTGACTTGGGTATTATACTGTAAATGCAGTGATTAGTGGATTAGTTGTCTTGATGAAGTGTTGTATGGCGAGTCTTTGCTTTTGTGCATGCGTCCGTAATTTGTTTAATGTTCTGTTTGTGACTTTAAAATTTCCTTACTGATTGTTATAAAGTAACATTTTTAAGTTATAGTGGGTTGTCACTGTTTCCTGATATATTCTCCTCGTAAATCCTTACCATAGAGAGAGTTTTTTTTTTTATGTTACATGGGGGCCTGTCGAACGAAACCCGAACGTATCCCTACTCATAGTTTTTACTCATTCTACGAACGAAACCCCGAACGTATCCTTATTAATTGTTGCTTTATTCATGTCGAACGTATTCGACCATAACTTGACGTATCCCTACTGTTAATTGCTTTTCAGTACTTTCCATGTACTTTTAGAGAGGGGGAGAGTTTTGTGATAGTGTTTAGTGCTATAATATTTGTCTTGCTGTGTTTATTTTGAGCAGGTTATTAAGATGTTTGATTTGAAAGATTTCATACGTAGTCCTAGTGTGAAAAGTTAGAAGGTATAACTAAAATAGACTGGATTGTTCTAGCTAGGTACTATAATGTAGAAGTATCAAGAATCTGCAAGGAAGCAAGAAATCTCAAATAAAAGTAAGTGAGGCGCTAATGACTTTAGGCATGTCTGATAGGAAAGGGTTGTTACTAATGAGTTGGGAAGGGCAAGAAACTGATAGCCGCAAAGCGCTAGTGAGAATAATACAGAAGGTAGTGCAAGTGAAGAGGAAGGTGCCAAAGCCGTACGTGAAAACAAAAACAAAGTCACGCAAGGTTAAACCAAAAAAGTCCAAATTTTGTTTATGAGGGGATGAGTGTTGAGCAGATGGCAGATTCATTTGCAAATAGTTAGATTAGATGAGAAAAGCTGTTGAACTAAAGAAGTTAGAAAATGAGAGAGCTGAAAAGGTTAGGAAGGTAGAAGCTGAAGTTGAGCAAAAAAAGATTGAAGTTGAGCAAACGAGGATAGAGCTAGAGATGAAAGAAACTTGACGTAGAAGAAAAGTCCAGAAGAAATACCAAAATCTTTAGAATAGACAATGCAGTAAAAAGTGTACCAATTTTTTTTTTTTTTGTTTTTTTGAAAATGAGTGGATGCATTTTTTTTACAACTTTTGAGAAATAGCAGAACAGCGTGAATGGCCGAGAACGTCATGGAGCACGTTGGTTCAAACCTCCTTTCGAGGAAAGGCTAGGGAAGTATTTGCTGCCTTATCTTTAGATGATTCTAAGGATTATGAGAGAGTTAAATCCGAAGTTTTGAAAGCTTATGAATGGGTGCCAGAGAGGTATAGAGAGAATTCAGAAGCTGGATAAAAAGAGACAGTCGTACTCATATGGAGTATGCACGGGAACAACGCCTGTGGTATGATAGGTGGATGAATGCCCGAGAAGTTAATGGTGATTTCGGTAAACTTCAGGAACTTATTTTGCTTGAGCAGTTCAAGGATGGTATTAATCCACTTATTAAAACATATTTGGGATGAACGTGATGTAGATAATGTGGATGAAGCCACTAGATTGTCTGATAATTATGCATTGACCCATAAGCTATATAATACTGACGTCACTCCTAAAATTGGAAGGAGCAGAGTTGGGAAGAGCAGCAAATTACAAGGCACAAGGTTAAGACTACGAGGTTCACAGGTATCATCTCGTGGAGTCTATAATAAATCCTTTAATAGAGGTGGTAGAGGGGCAAGTCGATATAATTCTGGTCCTAATGTTAGTGCTGGACAAGCAGGATACAGTGTAAATGATCAGTTTACACCTAGTTACCAAAATAAAAGTAGGCGAAAATTTTAGAGATTTTGTATGTTTCAGTTGTGGCAAACCAGGACACATCAGTAGGAGTTGTCCACATCGCACAATAAACCGTCCAATTCAAGTGGTAAATAAAGTTAAAGATAAACCTGTACATTTTTTTTAAGGATGATCATAAACCTGAAAATACCATTGCATTGTTGAATCAACCACAAGCATGTGGTGACAGAGATCCTTGTTTGTTTTGCTTCTCCCCTTAGGCCAGGTAAGAGGTATTGTAACGATAGCATCGACAGTAATAATATATGTGATGTGATGAGAATATAGGTTACAAAATAGGTAACAATGATGTTCAAATGTTAGTAATGTTGGTTGTATTGAGGATATTGTAAAAGGAAATGGAGTGAGACTACCTGAAGAGAAGTCCACATCCAAAGGTACTGAATTGTATGACCCTTTTAGGGAGATGGTTGGTTACACCTCCCTTGTGTTGAAAAAAGGAAAGTAAGGTGGTTAAGAGATACCGGAGCGGTACAGTCTGTAATAATAAAAAATATGTATGACCAATGGAAGGATACTGGAGAGTATGTACTTCTGCGTGGGTTTGGACCTGAGTTTTTCAGCTCCATTAGTAGAAGTAAGGTTAGAAACTCCATTAATTTCGGGATATGTTAAAATTGCTTTGGTGAGAGAAATCCCAGTGTCAGGAGTAGAGTTAATTCTTGGAAATGATGTATGTGGAGACAAAGTTTTTGGTAGCAGTAATCCAATTTTGACAGATAAACCTTTAATTCTTCATTATTACAGAAGTTGAATGTACATTTCCAAACTTATTTCCTGCTTGTGCAGTTACTACAAGAAGTAAGAGGTGCCGAAGGAAAGGTAAATGATGACGACGGTTTGGATTTACAAAACTTGTTTAAAGATAGTCCGGAAACACTACAAGTAAGTAAAGTCAGTACTCCTTTGCGAATGCTGAAAGTTAATAAGGAAGAATTTGTTAAATCTCAAATTGAAGATGATAATTTGAAGGTAATAAGAGATAATGCCCTTGTTGATATAAATGATACTCGAAGAAGGAAGGCAAGTGTTACTTTTTAAAGGATGGAATCCTAATGAGGAAGTTCAAGAGTAGAAATGTTAATGATGTTGTAGAACAAGTGGTCATTCCAAGTAGTTATAGGAATTTGTTCTAGGTATTGCTCATGACTGTAGTTATTCTTTGGTCATTTAGGTATAAACAAAACCTATGAGAAATTATTAAAGTATTTTTTTTGGCCTAAGATGCGGAAAGATTGTAGTGAATATTGTACAAAATTGCTGATTTTTATGTCAAAAAGTAGGTAAAGCTCAACATGACCCTAAGGTGATGCCATTGCAACCCATTGAAGTTCCAGGAGAACCCTTTGAGAAACTGGTTTTGGATTGTGTAGGACCTCTGCCTAGGTCTAGCAAAGGTAACGAGTATTTGCTGACAATTATGTGTAGTGCTACCAGATTTCCAGAGGCTATTCCTTTAAGAACTGTGAGTGCTGATAAGATAATTGAAGCGCTTAACAAGTTCTTCTCACTGGTAGGTTGGTTTGCCAAAAGAAGTTCAACCGACCAAGGAACCAACTTTACGTCTAGCAAGTTTACCTCATTTTAGTCTCAGAAATATTAAGCATTGTTTATCGTCTCCTTATCACCCACAGAGCCAAGGAGTGGTCGAACGATTTCATCGAACCTTCAAAACCATGCTTCGCACGTACTGTTGTGAAAATGAAAAACGGAATGGGATGTCTACATACCATGTTGCTATTTGCCGTTCGTGATAGGCGACATTCATCGTTGGGTTATTCTCCTTTTCAGTTAGTATATGTCCATCAGGTAAGGTCACCCATGGAGGTGATCAAAGAATCAGTTGATTTCAGATGAGAAGGAATTCTATCACGTTACAAGAAATGAAGGAAAAAATAAAAAAAATATGGAAAGTAGCACATGAGAATCTTAAAGTAGTACAAGAAGAGATGAAAGAAACTAACGACAAAAAGGCTGCAAAACGTGAACTCGACATAGGAGATAAGGTTCTAGTGTATCTCCCTACAGCTGGTAAGGTTTTTTTTAACCAGAAGTAATATAGGACCTTGCACGGTGAAGGAAAAAGTAAGTGATGTAATTATCGAATTCAATTTCCTACATGACGGAGGAAAAGTTAAAACTTTCCATATTAACAAATTAAAGAAGTATAACGAATCCAGTGGAGTGTTGTCAATTGCAAAAGAGGATGATGAAAAAGACGTTGAAGAAGAAATTGAACTTCGATTAAAAAATACAGATTATTTGAGTGATGATGAAAAATTAGGAAGTTATGTATTCATTTTATCTGATGAACAGCAGCATGATTTTTAAAATTTTAAGTGCTAATTCAAAACTTTTCAGATCTATTTTCAAGACCATCCTAAAAGGATAAAAGAGTACAGCATAAATCAGGTTGAGAGAAGAGACGCAATAAGTCAGCGTCCATACAGAATGTCGCCGAGGCAACAACAACAGTTAAAGACCGAAGTTGCTTATTTACTGAAACACGGACTAGCAGAGGAAAGCCTAGTGAATGGGCTAGCCCATGTATTCTAGTCGACAAACCTGACGGAAGTGCAAGAATGTGTACAGACTATCGGAAGGTAAATAATGTAACTATAAAAGATTCATTCCTATGCCCAGAGTAGAAGATATAATTGATAATGTAGCAAAGTTTCCTTTTTTAAGTAAATTGATTTATTGAAAGGATACTATCAAATTGAGTTAGACAAAAACAGCAGGGATATTGCTGCATTTGTTACACCCCATGGACTTTATAATTATAAGGTAATGCCATTTGGTTTATGTAATGCACCTCTGACTTTCCAACGTCAGATGAATTATATCTTGAAGGATCTCGAAGGTGTATTTGTTTATTTAGATGACATTATTATTGTTGGAGAAACCTGGAAGATCACATTAAAAAAGTATATGATGTTTTTTAAGAGGTTATTAGAATTTAATGTTACGATAAACCTTGCCAAAATGTGAATTTGGAAAAACTACTGTTCAATATTTAGGACATGAAATAGGAAGTGGCCAAGTGAAACCTGTTGATTGTCATATTGAGGTCATAAAGAATTTGACCCTCCCTACATCTAAACGTGGATGATGAAATTTTTGGGAACAGTGGGGTATTACAGGAAATTTTGTAAGAACTTTTCAGATGTAGCCTACCCATTTACAGAGTTTGCTGAAAAAGGATGTGAAGTTTGTGTGGTCAAAGGAATGTGACGATGCCTTTAATAAACTTAAGCTCATGTTAATGTCTAAGCCAGTACTGAAATCCCCAGACTTTAATCTACCATTCAAGTTACAGGTAGACTCCAGTGAAGTAGGAGCTGGCACTGTATTATTACAGGAACATAATGGTGTTTTTACACCCTGTATCTTACTTTCAAAGAAAATATAATAGCCACCAGTTAAATTACAGTAGTTGTTGAAAAAAGAAGCTTTAAGTTTAATTTTGAGTTTAATGCACTTTGAGATATACTTGCTTAACAGTAACTTTGAAATAGACGTATATACTGATAATAACCCCTTAACCTTTATTATAAATGTAGCACAACAATAAGAGAATTTTAAGATGGTCTTTATTTTTGCAACCATTCAAACTAAATATTTCACCATATAGCAGGCAAAGAAAATGTCATTGCAGATTCTCTCTCTAGATCTGTTGATTATTTAAAGGAAAGTGTTGTTACCAACGACGTGGCAGTCTCCGACAGTTTGCTAAATGGAAGTAGCTAATGTTTTAAGACTGTAAGAGTGAAAATTCAGAATGGACTGAGGAGAGAGCCGCTGAGTTAAAAGGGGGGGGAATGTAAAGGAATATTGATTATTGAATGTAAAATTGCAGAAAAGTTGAAAATTGATATTTGCATAGAAAAAAAAAGTGTGTACACTAGACAACAGATGGCAGTAGCGCTTGGCGTAGGCGGTAGTCGCCAGGATAATGTATCGAAACTGATATTTGGTCCATGGATGTCTAGCGTGAGTCTGGTATATAAAGGCCCAAAACGACGATTTTCGTTGGAGCTGAAACAACAAGTGATTATAATAGTGTATCAAGTTTTGAGGAATATATGGTAATGTATTGTTTATCCATTTGGACGTTTTCTTGTGTGATGTAACGTTGGTTGCCACTAACTTTTTGATGTTACAGTGAATTATATGTTGTGTTGATGTAAAGCTTTGTGACTTGGGTATTATACTGTAAATGCAGTGATTAGTGATTAGTTGTCTTGATGAAGTGTTGTATGGCGAGTCTTTGCTTTTGTGCAATGCGTCCGTAATTTGTTTAATGTTCTGTTTGTGACTTTAATTTCCTTACTGATTGTTATTAAAGTACATTTTAAGTTATAGTGGGTTGTCACTGTTTCCTGATATATTCTCCTCGTAAATCCTTACCATAGAGAGATTTTTTGTTTATGTTACAATACTTATCCATTTTTTAATCTCTTTCTCTTCAACTCTGGTGTTCCACGGTATTGCGACATCAATGAGTAATACTTTCTTCTTGACTTTGTCAATCAACGTCACGTCTGGTCTATTTGCACGTATCACCTTATCCGTTCTGAGACCATAGTCCCAGAGGATCTTTGCCTGATCGTTTTCTATCACTCCTTCATGTTGGTGTTCGTACCACTTATTACTGCAAGGTAGCTGTGTTTCTTGAACAGGCTCCAGTGGAGGGCTTTTGCTACTGAATCATGCCTCTTTTTGTACTGGTTCTGTGCAAGTGCCAGACATTCCCTTGCTATGTGGTTTTATGGTTTCATTTTTCGTATTGCACTTCCCACTATGAGAGAGATGTTATTTTTTTCCATCTATCGTCTTTGTACATATCTGGTTCTTAGTCATCGCTGGCTAGTTCATTAGTCTGTCTCATGTAGTGTCCGTTCATTGGTTTGTTATTATTATTATTATTATTATTATTATTATTATTATTATTATTATTAAATCAGTAGATCAAACCATATTCACATGGAACAAGCACACCAAAGGGGCCATTTGACTTGAAAGTCAGCTTCTTAGAACGTTGGTTTCAACCTCCACCGCTGAAGATCCCCCCCCCCCCCCCCCCCCCCCCCCCCACCCCCCCCCCCCCCCCCCCCCCCCCCCCCCCCCCCCCCCCCCCCCCCCCCCCCCCCCCCCCCCCCCCCCCCCCCCCCCCCCCCTCCCCCCCCCCCCCCCCCCCCACACACACACAATGCTGCAACAGTAACTGATCGTGACAGTGGTACAGAGCCAGTGATTTTTATCGCCCTGGGTGAGACGCTAACCGCGACATCTGATTGGCATTCCACGACACTCACCACTATACCAGCGGGCCGGTATTTGTGTAATTAGGATGAAAATAGATAGTCACTACCTAACAAGAATTAGGAGCGGTACACAAATTAGAACTGATATGAAAATTGGAGGGCAAAATATACGTGATAGAACAGCTTGAGGTGGAATAATTTTACAATTCATGAGAGAGAGAGAGAGAGAGAGAGAGAGAGAGAGAGAGAGAGAGACTCATATTCTAGATAACTGTCGTGTCTTGAGACGCAAAACATGTCTCTATCACCGAGGCAAAATCTTTATTTTTTATTTCGGATATTAGATATAATTTTACAGCATTACTATTATAGGTATTATTTATAATTAGGAAGGAGGCCTTCTCTGAGGGCAGTAGCATTGAATACAATAGCGGTTTCAACGGCATTTAATTTATATAGAATCTTCTCAATTCTTCTTATTATCTTTTTCTCGTCAGCATGTAGCTGGTGCATTAAGTTTCCTAAAGACATGTAAAGATTTTCATTTGTATTAGGTTTATTCCTCTACGTGTCGACAGCGTACAGGCAGTTATCTATGAGAGTTTACAGTACAGTGAATTAAGATACGTTTACAAGTATTTATAGCATGCAAGGTCGTGTACAATCGGTGGGCGGGTCGGTGGGAACGGATTTTAATTGGTCATTGGATGGTAACGAAATCTCCCCCCTAAGGCGTTTCTGACCTACGTAGTTTGGACGGGGTTATTAGCATCGGTGGGTGTTGGTGGGGGAGCGAACGAGATGAGAGAGAGAGAGAGAGAGGAACTTGCAGAAAGAGAAAGAGAGAGAGCAAGAGAGAGAGAAAGAGCGAAGAAGTAAGTAGAGAGTAAGCGGGAGAGAACGAGCGGTAAGATATATCAACTGTACAGCCTAGCCGCCCAAGAGGTTGTATCCCCAACCAACAGCCCAACCGATGCTAATAACCCCGTCCAAACTACGTAGGTCTGAACGCCTTAGGGGAGATTTCGTTACCATCCAACGACCAATTTAAATCCGTTCCCACCGACCCGCCCACCGATTGTACACGACCTTGCATGCTATAAATATTTGTAAAACGTATCTTAATTCACTGTACTGTAAACTCTCATAGATGACTGCCTGTGCGCTGTCGACACGTTAGAGGAAGGTAAACAAACCTAAGACAAATGAAAATCTTTACATGTCCTTAGGAAACTTAATACACCAGCTACATGCTGACGAGAAAAAAGAAATAAGAAGAATTGAGAAGATTCTTTATATAAATTAAATGCCGTTTGAAAACAGCTATTGTATTCAAGGTATTATATAATTATTATTATTATTTTTTATATATATTTTTTTTTTTGGTCTATCACAGTCCTCCAATTCGACTGTGTAGTATTTATAGTGTGGGGTTCCGGGTTGCATCCTGCCTCCTTAGGAGTCCATCAGTCTTCTTACTATGTGCGCCGTTTCTAGGATCACACTCTTCTGCATGAGTCCTGGAGCTACTTCAGCCGCTAGCTTTTTTCCAGATTCCTTTTCAGGTATCTTGGGATCGTGCCTAGTGTTCCTATGATTATGGGTACAATTTCACTGGCATATCCCAAATCCTTCTTATTTCTATTTTCAGGTCTTGATGCTTATCCATTTTTTTCGTCTCTTTCTCTTCAACTCTGGTGTATCATGTATTGCGACATCAATGAGTGATACTTTCTTCTTGACTTTGTCAATCAACGTCACGTCTGGTCTATTTGCACGTATCACCCTACCTGTTCTGATTCCATAGTCGCAGAGGATCTTTGCCTTATCGTTTTCTATCACTCCCTCAGGTTGGTGCTCGTACCACTTATTACTGCAAGGTAGCTGGTGTTTCTTGCACAGGCTCCAGTGGAGGGCTTTTGCCACTGAATCATGCCTCTTTTTGTACTGGTTCTGTGCAAGTGCCGGACATTTGCTTGCTATGTTGTTTATGGTTTCATTTTTCGTATTGCACTTCCTACATATGGGAGAGATGTTATTTCCGTCTATCGTTCTTTGATATATCTGGTTCTTAGGGCCTGATCTTGTGCCGCTTGTTATCATTCCTTCAGTTTCCTTCTTGAGCTCTCCCCCTCTGTAACCATTGCCATGTGTCATCACTGGCTAGTTCTTTAGTCTGTCTCATGTATTGTCTGTGCATTGGTTTGTTGTGCCATTCCTTTGTTCTGTTTGTCATTCTCCTGTCTCTGTATATTTCTTGGTCTTCGTCTTCTTTTATCAGTCCTTCTTCCCATGCACTCTTGAGCTACGCGTCTTCACTTGTTTTCAAATATTGCCCCAGTGCTCTGTTCTCGATGTTGATGCAGTCCTCTATGCTTAGTAGTCCTCTCCCTCCTTCCTTTCGTGTTATGTATAGTTTGTCCATATTTGCTCTTGGGTGTAGTGCTTTGTGTATTGTCATATGTTTCCTAGTTTTCTAGTCTATGTTGCGGAGTTTTGCCTTCGTCCATTCCACTATTCTTGCACTGTATCTGATTACTGGCACTGCCCATGTGTTTATGGCTTTTATCATATTTCTGGCATTGAGTTTTGACTTGAGTATCGCCTTGAGTCTCTGCATATATTCTTTCCTGATCGTGTCCTTCATCTCTTGGTGTTTTATATCCCCTCCTTCCATTATTCCCAGGTATTTGTATCTTGTCTCATCTATGTGTTTGATGTTGCTCCATCTGTAGCTTTATCCCTTCAGTCCTTGTTACTTGCCCTTTTGTATGTTGACTAAGGCGTATTTTTCTATTCCAAACTCCATCCTGATATCCCCAGATACAATCCCTACAATCTGGATTAGGGTATCTATTTCCTTGATGCTCTTACCATACAGCTTGATGTCGTCCATGAACATCAGATGGTTGATTCTATTGCCTCTTTTCTTGAATTGGTACCCAGCATCCATCTTCTGCAGTACTTTTGTCATGGGAATCATGGCTACTACGAAGAGTAGTGGGGACAGTGAGTCGCCCTGGAAGATCCCTCTAGTGGTATTAACCTCTGCTAGTCTTATTCCAGAGCTTGTAAGTATTGTATTCCAGTTCCACATTTTATTTTTGAGGAAGCTGATGGTGTTTT
>NC_061110.1:5223405-5225905 GCF_015104395.2 Macrobrachium nipponense | reverse complement strand
GCTGCCCCTACAGCTCCGCTTGTCTCCAAGCAAGACATGATATGTGATTTCATTTAACATTACACACTTGTAAGATGGCTTGGCCACCTATGTCCTCTGCACTCCTGCCGCACACCTCATCAGCAACTAATGCACAATGTATCAATTTACCACATGACTTAGGGCCACCTCTGTTGCTGGAGCCCTTGTGCTTCGTCGAATACACAAAAGTTTAAGAACTCCTAGCACACAAATGGTGATCAGTATAGCACCTAACATGATCATTAATATTGGTATAGTGTAACGGTCGTCGAAAAAAAAGAATTGATCCTCGTCACTATCCTCCAGTGGCGGGACTGTAACGGTCTCCACTGTAGGCGGAATTCGAACCGCCTCATGGTTTCCATTTAAGTGTTTATGAAACACTTTTGTGTACACATTGTAGACACACCGACTAAGTACCATGTAGAAATCCGAGAGAGCCCTGCAGGAACCATCAAACAGCTGGGATCCCTGTAGGACGAGCGCATTGTTGTAGACGCAGTTCGAGTGCATAAACCAACTCGAAACAACTCAGCACGCGCCATTATTCAGCGTCTGCAACCCTCATGAGTGTATCCAACACCCTCTTGTCGCGAAACTGTAGATTCGACGTTTTCTACTGAAGGAAACGTGGTCCCCACCCCGTTATCAAAGAAATATCCCGTGACTTCTATGCAAGTGCTATTCGCACCCGCCTCATCGAAGACTGTAGACTCCTGATTTATCCCAGAACGTATCCTGAGATGATATATCGAAGACATCTTATCTTTTGCAAAGGCAGTCCATAGAAACGCCATTCGTGTGTAGACTTGACTCGACCTCTGGTACTGTAGAACGAAGTCGTCTCCATCGCTATCATCACGTAGAGTTAGGAATTCTCTAAAGTCATTGTGAGTCCGTATTTAAAAGGTCTACATGGTCATAAAATAACTAAAGTCTTGCCTTACCCCACAAATCCGTCATTAATTAATATACTCAATCTACTAGTCAAATATTAAAAAATTCCTCGCTAAACCGAATATAATCTTTACCCACTGAATCTTCACAAATAATCCCATATATGAGAAAAACGCTATCAAAAGAGAACCAATAATGTCTAAAAGCAAAGACCCCTTTATGGTTTATATAACTAGCCTCCATAAAATATAATGCCGAACACCCCTTCTATCTAACTTACATACCCTGACAAATTATATCTATCTAAAAGAAAAATGCTATTTAGAGCTTAACCCCCATTACAACATCTCTCGTAAGAAAAGAAAAAAAAGGAAAAAAAGAGAAAAAAAGGAGATAATAACATCAATAATAAGTAAACTTTCCCCTGTTACACAGCGCACATAAGAGAAAAAGAAACATATATAATTCAATATCTTTCCAAAAAGGGAATGTGTACCATTATGGAATCTGCTACCGCAATAATCCCATCGACCAGAAACAACCGGAAAAGAATCCCCTTACATGATGCGTTCCCGTGGAATGTATCATGTAATGCAGTAAGGCCACTCACTTCCAATTAGTCACGAAACCAAAAAGAAAGAACCGCAGAACTCTTCTCTTGGTTCGCAAAAACTCCAGGAATTCAACTCAAGAAAAAATCATAACCACAAAAAAGGTCACCCGCCAAAGATTAATGCCATCTCCATATATATATATATAAACATCATCTTAATAATAACAACCACTCCAGTGATATAAATATTTCCTCCAGTTAATTTAAAAACCACACACCAAAAAAAAAATCATCCCCCCTTCACGTTTTAAAACACTGTTATTCTAGAACCCCAAGAAGCTGATACGGACTTAGCCCTAGAGACAAACTGCTTCTCCTTGTCCGACCCATTGAATCAGCAAAAAGAGCCCCGAGTTGCCTGTGACATGATTATAACCCCTTTTCCTACCAAAAAAAGAAACCCATCTATGTCTAACTGGTCACCAGTCTCTTCGTTAGCGTACCTACAGCTTATAAAATATATATAAAAAGCCTCTTAAACCGCCTGCCACCACTCTTAAAACCCCACCCCCCCCCCACCTTTTTATTAAACTACACAAATCATAAACCCTAACCAACCTGTCGTCAATGGTGTCCTCTGTCTGCAACTATGTCGTTAGGCTATTAAGATCTCGTAATTATGAAAATATACTATTTATTACCCAAAGCAGTTGAATATAAAATAGAACAAAATGATTAATAAGTCATAATGACAGAAAACCCAAATCTGCCCATAAAGAAACCAGTAAGTTAACATTCTACCCTCCTGACTAAGAATTCACTCCCAGACCCAAAATGTCAATAAGTTCATTGAACATAGTCAGGTTAGAGAATCCCGTCTCTAAATTAGCCATGGAATAGGACCCATCTGTAATAAAGATATAATGGATAAAAGATACACTTCACATATTCACTCTTTTCAAAGTATTCACGTAAAGAGAGTATTTCACTTCTCTCTCTTTTCAAATTTAACAGTTTTCTAAGTCTTTA
>NC_061110.1:5200905-5218405 GCF_015104395.2 Macrobrachium nipponense | reverse complement strand
GCCTAGTGTATGTGCTGTATGTGAATGGCGTTTGTCGGGAAAATATGAGGGTGTGGTTTTGCATTAATGTCCAAAGCAGTTCAGTTCATCATGTCGTGGTAAGGAATATCTCGAACAAATGGTGCTTGATTTCATAAACAAAGTAGTGGTGGTACGCTTCAGTATATCTCTGCCATGTTTTCCGTTTCAGATGGAATATTCTCTCTCTCTCTCTCTCTCTCTCTCTCTCTCTCTCTCTCTCTCTCTGGCTCTTACTTGCAACCAAACTTATAGCCGTTTTACTTTACCTCCGTTCCCGTTTCCTGCTGTCCAACCTCTTTAACTATTGCCTGTTACCGCAACTGTGAGGTTTTCGCCAAGTTCCACCTTTGGATATAAGCAGTCATCTTTATTTCCTTTATCTCTTTATCTCTATCAATTACTCCATCTCCCTCTTAATATACTGTCTTGAGAACTGAATGGCTGAAAATTCTCTGTCTCTGTCTATCTCTCTCTCTGTCTGTCTGTCTGTCTGTCTGTCTCTCTCTCTCTCTCTCTCTCTCTCTCTCTCTCTCTCTCTCTCTCTCTCTTTCTCTCTATCTCTCTCTCTCTCTCTCGTCGAAACTATTATAGCTCAAAAGTACAAATATTTACCAGAAACTTCATACATATTGTTAGTTACGGAACTTACACTACACTCTCATTACCATTCATTCTAACCAGTGCTTGTGGCAAAGTTTCTGAATAACAATAAGCTGAGCTTGGTGTTCAAATGATATATCACAAAGCAAATTTGTATGACTTACAGAAACTGAATCTATGGTAAAACAAATCTGTATGAGTTACAGAAACTGAATCAATGGTAAAGCAATTTGTATGAGTTGCAGAAACAGAATTTGTGCTAAAGAAAATCTGTTTGAACTACAGAAAATGAAAAACAAAAATAAAAAAATAGTATGAGTTACCGAAACTGAATAAAAAAATAGAATGAGTTACAGCAACTGAGAGAGAGAGAGAGAGAGAGAGAGAGAGAGAGAGAGATAGAGAGAGAGAGATAGAGAGAGAGAGAGAGAGAGAGACATTGCAAAATTCTTTTGGTCACTCGGTTGCAAATAAAGAAAAAAACCAAATGGACGCGGAGTAACTTAATAAACCCTGACTGAAATATAAGTTCACCTGATTTTTTTCCGAAACGTTTTATTTTCAGGACACCAGGCTCCAAACAGCAGTCCAATACCAGTCCAATACCACCTCTCTCAAAAAAAAAAAAAAAAAAAAATACACAGAAAGGTCATCTTATTTGAATGTCGACCTGCCTTTTCTGAACGAATTTTTCCCTCCCTTATAATCCATGAAGGCTCTAAAAGTATCTTTTTCTATCTGAAATGTTTGCAAAAGGGAAAGAATCTGCATTCTTTCATTTCTTCCAGTTTCTCAAAGCTTTCACTTTGACTTGGTCTCTTTTCCTGGATTATTGTATGGCTTTGCATATTGGTTGGCTCCTCGGGGGAGTATGAAGTCGACGTGGTGTGCTTTTCCATTGACAGATGTCAGTCTTCATTGCAAAGCTTCAATGAATTTGAGAATGAAATGTGCAGGCAAGCATATTCCTATAACATGTCATATATCCTTGGTACGTCTCTCAATGAACTCGGTTTTATCGTGATCGTTTTAGCGTATTCTATTTTCTATAGCAATGTATTTTGTCACATCTCTATCTACAATAGTTACCATTTACCTCACTATAAATGGATTGAAAGCTTTTAGAGAAATTCCCCATCAAATGATGCTTCAATCTAGCTCACCTAGATGGTCTGAAAGACGAAAGAGAAAAATAGCAAGCCTTAATAATTCCATAGGAAATATCGTCTTACGAATAAAATTCGTCCATGAGTGCCTCATTTCTATTCTTAAACGCCAAGACCAACCCACCCAACTATTTTCAAGTCCCAAGTTCCCCACTACAGGCCGCAACCTACCTTAAAAAATATTGAATTCATGCCTTCCTTACATTTAAGTAGAATGTGAGGGAACAGACATTTCTAGTCCAGAATGAGACGACTAGAAAGGAGGGAGGAAAAGCTAAATGTACAGCGTCTACTTAAGGGCTCGTCCCTGAAGGATCTCAGGTTTGCAGGATGGTGATAGGACGGGTCATATAGGATGTTTTAGGGGTCAGGAGGGAATTCTTAAGCCTGTTCTTTCTACGTCGTTCTTGTAATTTTACCACTGCTCAGTTTATTTCTCCTGCTTTGTTGTGTGATGATGACTATTCTTAAATTCGATTAATTTGATCTTATTCGGTCATTCTTCTCTAAAGACACCATAACCCAGCATTAATCTGTTAGTACTAACAAGCGCGTATTCAGTGTTCAAACTCTGCTTCTGGTCTAAAACTGAAAGGGGAAGGGATGAACTTTTACGTAATCGTCAATGAAAATCAAGTTAAGTATATTTTGTTTAGTCATTCCTATAAAAAGTTTATTGTAGTCTTCACATTTCCATTAATGGTGAGGAGAGTGTATTTAGTGTTCAAGTTGATGTCGCAATACCATGGGACACAAGAGTGAAGAGAAAGAGAGGGAAAAAATTGATAAGTATCAAGACCTGAAAATAGAAATAAGAAGGATATGGGATATGCCAGTGGAAATTGTACCCATAATCATAGGAACACTAGGCACGATCCCAAGATCCCTGAAAAGGAATCTAGAAAAACTAGAGGCTGAAGTAGCTCCAGGACTCATGCAGAAGAGTGTGATCCTAGAAACGGCGCACATAGTGCGAAAAGCGATGGACTCCTAAGGAGGCAGGACTGTGATAGAGCAAAAAAAAAAAAAAAAAAAAAAAATAAATAAATAAATAAATAAATAAATATTATTATTATTAATTTTAGTATATTATTATTATTATTATTATTATTATTATTATTATTATTATTATTATTATTATTATTATTATTATTATTATTATTATTATTATTATGGAATACAATAGATGTTTCAACGGCATTTAATTTATATAGAATCTTCTCAATTCTTCTCATTATCTTTTTCTCGTCAGCATGTAGCTGGTGTATTAAGTTTCCTAAGGACATGTAAAGATTTTCATTTGTCTTAGGTTTATTCCTCTAACGTGTCGACAGCGCACAGGCAGTCATCTATGAGTTTTAGTTTACAGTACTGAATTAAGATTGTTGTTGTTGTTGGAGTATTAAGCTGGCTTTATGCCAGCACGGGCTTTAGCTAATGTAGCAGCCCGTAGGTCATTTGAATTATTTTTAGGTGCATTGGTGATTTAAGGATATGAGGCGATCTTTTTATTTATGATTTCTATGGAATGTGCAGGTGGAATGGTATGGATTCAAAAGTGAAAGGAAAAGTGAATAGGCAAGGTTACAAACCCCTTTAAACCCTAAGGTACCCATTAGCAGAAGATAAAGATCGATAGTAGCGAGTCCTGGCGAGTCAGAGATAGCCAGTAATGAAATCGAAAAAAATTATAGTCGTAGAAAAACGGAAAAAAAGCGCAACTCTATAGAGTTCTAGTACCATATTTCACTTTACGAGAAAAAAAAAAGCAGAGAGCGTCGATCGTTTAGCAATAGGGAACGACGAAGGAAAAACGAAATATTATCAGTTTTAGAAACAGGATAAAAAAAAATAAGCGACAGCTTAAGCGGTAGTTAGAGTGACAGTTGAAATATTCGGTCGTTAGACGTGAGGCGGCCGAAAAACGGACGGGGAAAGGAGGATTGTTTAGTAAAAGAAAAAGCAGTTAATGCTATAAACAGCACTTTTCATGTAGCGGCGATCTTTATGTTTGAGTTCTGTATCTAAAATCTTCTAACAGGAGGTCATCTGGGAGACTGATCTCTAGGTCCAACAGAGCGTGGACGAGGCTCAGAGAACAGCTGATGACCACTGCCACTGTCGTTATTAAAGATGGCTCTATTTAAAAAAGCCTCAACTCCTCGTAGGTCAGCAGGAACTTTCTGATTTGATATTCTCCTACGAGGAAGTATTCGTTCCGACGCTTGAAGTTCTGTATTCTTGTTTGCAGGTCTGAGTTTCGCTGTTTTGCTTAGCTACAAACTCCTCAGTTTGTGTTCCTGCTTCTTTATACAAAACAGGAGCTACAGTCGGTGTCTCGGTCTGCATTTCTTCTTCAACTGCGTCTTCTGTCTGGGTTCCTGCTCGGCACGAGCAGGAATCGACGTCTTCGCGATGCAGAGGTTAGGGGGGTAACCTGAGGGGTTGGGGAGTAGGGGGGGTGGGGGGGGGAGGTAGAGGGGCGGGAGTTTGGCGATACGGAGAGGATGATGGGGGTGGGGATGTAGTGCCGGATTGAGGAGGTTGGGAGGAAGGTTGGGTGGTTTGTGGTACAGGAGGTAGGTTCGTCTAGGATCGGACCTGGGGTGCTGGGAGTTTCCTGGTCGGTGATGGTTGCCCGAGGTCTTGCAGGTGGAGGAGGATGCCCTTCGCCTTCCAAATCCTCTGCAGTCTGAACTGGGCATCCCTTAAACCAAGCATGATGTTGCTGGCTGCAGTTAGGGCATCGGGCAACTGTGTGGCCCTTTTTCCTTGTACTTTTTCAAGCACACTTCTGTCTCGTGTTTTGCACTGCACACTCCACAGATGTGTTCTGATTTGCATTCGTTTTTGTGATGTCCATACCTCTGACACTTGAAGCATCTCAGAGGCTCTGGTACGAAGGCTTCGGTCTCGTAAGTGCCAAGAATCCCAAGGCTGACCCTGGCTGGAATTTGGCCCTTGAAGGTCGCTCTATCTTTAGAGTTTCCTGTCCATCTTTTGCAGTACATCTCTTGGCTTCCATGATGTTGGGAACCTCGAGGACTCTTTCGATAGTGATGTATTTAGGGACTTTGCATATCATCCCCTTGCTTATTTTTGAAGCAGGATGAAGAAGGTGGCACAGGTTGTCTTTCTTCAGTAGTTCAGCAGCTTTTTGGTCCTTGGGAGTAATTATAAATTCTCCATTTAAATTCGGTCTGGCTATGAGGTTGGCTTCTGGATATTTTTTCTCGAGGGCCCTGACTGCAGCATATGAAGTCTGGCCCTCGATAACAACAGCTTTGAACTTGGGAAGTGCCGGAAATCTGCAAAACTCGCCGTATTCGGTGCCGATGTCGTAGGGAGCAGGTTATTATTGTCGAAATCGGTGGTACAATCTTCTTCTGTTTCTTCTTCTTCTTCTTCCTTACTGTGGCGAAGCCTTACTCTCGTCTCCAAGGGCGGGTCCTCCCTGGGATTACGGGCGAAAGGGGTCTCTTAGAGGCCATACTTGTCAAAATTAAGGTTAAAAATGACGGTAACGCGCCTGTGCACGAAATTACGTAACCTCGATGAATTAAGATACGTTTTACAAGTATTTATAGCATGCAAGGTCGTGTACAATCGGTGGGCGGGTCGGTGGGAACGGATTTTAATTGGTCGTTGGATGGTAACGAAATCTCCCCCTGAGGCGTTCAGACCTACGTAGTTTGGACGGGGTTATTAGCGTCGGTTGGGTGTTGGTTGGGGTTGATATATCTTCGCGCTCGTTCTCTCCTGCTGTTTCTCTCTCTACTTCCGCTCTTCTCTCTCTCTTGCTCTCTCTCTTCTCTTTCTGCAAGTTCCTCTCTCTCTCTCTCGTCCGCGCTCTTCTCACGCTCTCTCTTTCTCTCTCTGCCTGCTCCTCTCTCTCTCTCTTTCTTCTCTCTCTGTCTCCTCTCTCTCTCTCTTTCTCTCTCTCTCTCTCTCTCTCTCTCTCTCTCTCTCTGTCTCTCCCCCCCTCTCTCTCTCTCTCTCTCTCTCTCTCTCTCTCTGTCTCTCCCCCCTCGATCTCTCCTCTCTCTCTCGTGGCGGTATACGTAGTCGGTTGGTTTCTTGTGAGGCTTAATGGAGGAAGTTTGAAAATTCCCCGAAAAAAGAATGATTTCATCAACCTCACGGAATATAAACCGACACCCGAAGAAGAAGATCTCCTTAATCTTGGGCTCAATACCCACGTGACAAAAAAGCCAAACCCACACGCCAAGCGCCTGGAGGTCGAAGTCCTCCTTGACTCTATCCAGTCCCTCGAGGACGAAGGCAGGGTCAGGTCGAGCGACTCCCTCCAGCCATTACTGTTAGCAGAAGCCCTTACCGACCGAGGAGCCCCATGCAGAAGCGCTATCCTTACCAGAGATTGAAAGAAACTGCTAAAAACTTGAAATCAAACCAAGAAATAACAATAAGAAGGGCAGACAAAGCAGCTGCCCTAGTGCTCATCAAGACCTCTGAATATCACGAGAAAACTGGACCAAATACTGCTGATCAATCCAAATTCAGAAAAATCAACAAGAACCCCATCGAAGACATCCGACGAGACATTAATAGGACGGTCGAAAGAATCCATGCCGCTAGGAATGCTCCCAGACTTCCCCTTGCCCAGGGTGACTTTAATCCAGGGTATATTTACGGCACCGTTAAAACCCACAAGCCTGGAAATCCTCTTCGCCCTATTATAAGCCAAATCCCAACCCCGACTTACAAAATCGCGAAGAGACTCAATGAACTCCTCACGCCATATATCCCTGACAGGTATTGTCTACAGTCATCTACCGACTTTTACGTAAACTCCGAGACTCTCCGTCTACAGTATCATCGCCTCTCTTGACGTCGAGAGCCTCTTCACGAACGTTCCAGTCGACGAGACGATTGAACCATCCTCGACAGAGTATACAGGATGTGAGGAGACAGGCAGGTTTGAAACATCCCAGAGGAAGCCCCTAAAAGCCCTCCTTGAAATATGTACCAAGAATGGCACCATTCACGACACAGGACACAAAAATTCTTTTTTTTATTGCCAGATTGACGGCGTGGCAATGGGATCCCCATTAGGGGTTCTATTTGCCAACTTCTACATGAGTGTCGTCGAAGAAAGAGTTTTTCAATAAGATCCCCTGTCCACTCCCCAATACTACCGCTACATAGACGACACCTTCATAAAAGTTGACAGAGAAGAGGACCTTGAAACTTTAAGAACACCTTCGAAGAATGCTCCGTCCTCCACTTCACGTGTGAACGCAGCGTTGACGGTGCCCTACCCTCCCTCCTGGACGTTCGGGTACAGCAGACCCCTACGGGATACACCACCACGGTTTACAAAAGAAACCCACAAACCCGGGTCTATGCCTTAATGGTCCAGCGAGTGCCCAGACAGGTGGATAAAAGATCGGTGGTAGATGCCTTCGTCCGCCGCGCCCTTACACACTGTCCACATGGAAAGAAACCACCACCAGGGAGATCGAAAGGTCTACACAAGTTCTCATTAATAATAACTTTTCAAACCGTATGGTCGAACTGCCAAACGAGGGACTCCATAAATAAATGGCACCAAGAAAGAACGACCGTAACTAACGACCAAAAGTGGAGCTATAAAATATTTTGATAAAATCATATGCACCACAAATATTTGGAAGATGAAAAGGCTATAAGGAAAATAATCAGTGAAAATGTCTCCCCCACTACAGAAAGTGATAAAATTAGCCTCATAATTTATTACAAAAGCATGAAAACCAGCCAGCTGCTTCTTAGAAACAACCCGGCGCCCCCAGAAACGTCTTTGAAGAGAAGGAGTGTCATCTACGAATTCACATGCTCGGTGGATGGATGCCACCATTCTTATATCGGGATGACCACTACCAGACTCTCCAAGCGTCTCTCGTGTCATCTTCAGAAGGGGCCATTTTCATTCACTATAGAGAAAAACATAACAGGAGACCAGAAAGAGCTGAGCTTATAAACACATAGAAATTATTGACCATGCACCGGACCGAAAACGCCTACGTTATCTTGAAGCATTACGCATATTAGAAAAAACCGACTATCAACACGGTAAAATAAACAGAGTTTTCTTCCCACCATCATAAGAAGAAATGGCGCAAGAAACCAACCGACTACGTATACACCACGAGAGAGAGAGGAGAGATCGAGGGGGGAGAGACACAGAGAGAGAGAGAGAGAGAGATCGATCGGGGGGAGAGAGACAGAGAGAGAGAGAGAGAGAGAGAGAAAGAGAGAGAGAGAGGAGCAAACAGAGAGAGAAAGAGAAAGAGAGAGAGAGGAGCAGGCAGAGAGAGAAAGAGAGAGCGTGAGAAGGAGCGAACGAGAGAGAGAGAGAGAGAGAGAGAGGAACTTGCAGAAAGAGAAAGAGAGAGAGCAAGAGAGAGAGAAAGAGCGGAAGTAGAGAGAGAAAGCAGGAGAGAACGAGCGGAAGATATATCAACCCCAACCAACACCCAACCAACGCTAATAACCCCGTCCAAACTACGTAGGTCTGAACGCCTCAGGGGGAGATTTCGTTACCATCCAACGACCAATTAAAATCCGTTCCCACCGACCCGCCCACGATTGTACACGACCTTGCATGCTATAAATACTTGTAAAACATATCTTAATTCACTGTACTGTAAACTCTCATAGATGACTGCCTGTGCGCTGTCGACACGTTAGAGGAATAAACCTAAGACAAATGAAAATCTTTACATGTCCTTAGGAAACTTAATACACCAGCTACATGCTGACGAGAAAAAGATAATAAGAAGAATTGAGAAGATTCTATATAAATTAAATGCCGTTGAAACAGCTATTGTATTCAATGCTACTGCCCTCAGAGAAGGCCTCCTTCCTTATTATTATTATTATTATTATTATTATTATTATTATTATTATTATTATTATTATTATTATATAAGAAGTATCACTAAGCTAGAAGAGCGAATAATAAGAAAAATAAAAAAGACATTATTATTATTATTATCATTATTATTATTATTATTATTATTATTATTATTATTATTATTATTATTATTATCATTATTATTATAATTATTATTATTATTATTTCACCAACCCTAGAAACACGAGTAATCCGTTCCCAGTAGACAATTATACCAATTGTTTCAATACGAAGTTGGTGATAAATTTGGTTATACTTTTTTTTTTTTACAATACATACAATGACTTTATAATATCGGTAATATTTTTTCAACAATAGCTACAAAGTTTTCTATTATTGTGATAAATTTTCAACAATGAAAACTATAAATATTATAGCACTGTCTAAGCTGGCATATTTATTGCACTCCACATAGTCGTTTCACGGAGAGAAAAATATTCGTCTCATAACCGTTCAGACATTTGAGACATTCCGAAGTCTCCAACATACGCTTTAAAGGGAAACTTGGGAAGGTAGATAAAACTTTTAATAAAAAAAAAAAAAAAAAAAAAAAAAAAAAAATGAGCAGAACTTTTAATTTTAAAGTTTTTGGTATCGTGGTCCATTAATTATGCGAAAGCCAAAAAAAAAATCTTTCCATTTGAATGTTTTCATCCAGAACTGGTTAGGATATCGTTAACTTAACAGAGAGAGAGAGAGAGAGAGAGATAGAGAAAGGAGAGAGAGAGAGAGAGAGAGAGAGAGAGAGAGAGAGAGAGAGAGAGAGAGTTTCAAGGATTCCATTTTGTCTTTTGAAAATATTTAGCGTCACCAGTATTGGGGAGTCGTTAATAGAGTACCAAACTATACGTGAAAGTTCTCTATATTTTGTATATAAAAACAAATATATGCATGTATAGATATACCATATATATAGTATATATATATATATATAGATATATATATATATATATATATATATATATATATGTATATATCATATAGATATATAGTATATATATATCAATATATATATCTATATATATATAGATATATATATATATATATATATATATATATATATATATATATATATATATATATAGATATATGATAGAGCATGTATGGTATATGTATTAATACCACATATGACTATATATATATATATATATGATATATATATATATATATATATATATCTATATATCATATATATATCTCTATATATATCATATCATATATATATATAGATATTATAGTATATCTATATATATATATATATATTATATAGTATGGTATGTATATATCTATAACCATATATATATATATATATATATCATATATATATATATATATATATCTATATATATATATATATATCATAGATATATATATATATTTATATATATACATATACATATATATATATATCTATATATATATATATATATATATATATATATATATCTATATATATATATATATATATATATATATGCTGGTAAAAATGTTTTGTAACAACAGAATTCCATCTAATAAAAGGAGCCCATAAAAACACCAAAATGTAGAGAGAAAAGTACTATATTTCAGAGACTGCTATCTCTCTCTTCAGGTATATGAATGAGAAAAGTTTACAGAAAAGGTGGTATTTATAATAAGAGATCCGTCCACAAGTAAGCCAATTTAGGTCATCCCCACTGATAATCTTCCTTTAATTCTTTCTTAAGCGTTGGTTGAATGAAAACTTGGTCGACGACATCTGAAATCCACGCGCCTTTTGAGATGTTCATTACCTGCTTCTCTTATATTAAGGCCGATTCCATCATTTGACTCTTGTACCGGCAGTTGCTGCTATAAATTACACGTGACAAATTCCAGTTTATTCTATGGTTATGTTCATTTATATGGTTGAAATAGCCGAGTTCTGTTGTCCATACTAACTGACCCAGTTTGTGTTGTACTAATTACAACACAAACGGTCAGTTAGGTATGGACAACAGAACTCGGGCTATTTTCACCATATAAATGAACAAAACCATAGAATAAACTGGAATTTGTCACGTGTAATTTATAGCAGCAACTGCCGGTACAAGAGTCAAATGATGGAATCGGCCTTAATAAAAGAGAAGCAGGTAATGAACATCTCAAAAGGCGCGTGGATTTCAGATGTCGTCGACCAAGTTTTTCATTCAACCAACGCTTAAGAAGATTAAAGGAAGATTATCAGCGGGGGTGACCTAAATTGGCTTACTTGTGGACGGATCTCTTGGTATAAATACCACCTTTTCTGTAAACTTTTCTCATTCATATACCTGAAGAGAGAGCAGCAGTCTCTGAAATATAGTACTTTTCTCTCTACATTTTGGTGTTTTTATGGGCTCCTAGATATATATATATATATAGATACTATATATATATATATATATATATATAATTATATATATATATATATATATATATATATATATATATATATATATATATATATATATATAATATATATATATATATATATATATATATATATATATATATATATATATATATATAAATATATATACTATATATTATATATATATATAATATAGATATATATATATATAATATATATATATATATATATATATATATATATATATATATATATATATATATATATATATATATATATATATATATATATATATATATATATATATAATATATATATATATATATATATATATATTGACACAAGTCTTAGGAGTGCATAAATAGGCTTTGAGAAAGTTTAAAATAACAAATATGAGCCACAAATTAAAAAATAAATAAACTATATATGTTTCATCTAACGAGCGCTTGGTCATCAACAGATATATATGTATTTCCCTAGTTTAAACACCTTGACTGATCATCATTCCTTCCACCATATCCCTCTTTTTTTTCCAAGAAGAAAATTCTCTCGCATTTCCTCGTCTGTATATCAACTGTAGAAACATTTATATTGATCTCCAAGAAACTCTTCTCTTAACCAATACCTGTTCCCCGACATTTTAAACCTCTTTATTTCTTTACCTCTCCACCAGCTTCCCTTCGTCTTTTCTTGGCAGACTGATATCACATTCACCTTACACCGAAAAGAAAGAAAAAAAAGACTTCAGGATCTTTCCACTGACGTTATCTGAAAGGCATTAGGTATGTAAATTCCCCCCTCTTCGCCTTACTCATCCTCTCCCAATCCCGCGTGAGCGGGAAGAGGAAGATGGAAAATCGTCCATGAAAAGAATATCTGGAGTGGAATAAATGTGCCATCTGAGGTTGCGCCCACACTACAAAAAAAAAAAAAAAAAAAAAAATGTCAGCGACTTATTTCCCTCATGTCGCAAGCATGTTGAATATAAGTAAAAAACATGTTGAATACAAGTCACAAACAAGTTAAATGTGTCACAAGCATGTTGAATATAAGTCACAACCATCTGAATGTCTCAAACAAGTTGAATATGTCACAAGCATGTCGAATACAAGTCACAAACATAGTTAAACACAAGTCACAAGCATGTTGAATACAGGTGGCAAACAAGTAGAATACAAGTGACAAGTATCTTAATATGTCACAAACAAGTTAAACATGTCACAAAAAGTTATATACAAGCCAAAACATGTTAAATATGACAAACAAGTAAATTACAAACATGTATGTAAGTCACAAACAAGTTGAATATAAGTCACAAACAAGTTGAATGTATCACAACTATGTTGGATAAAAGTCACAAACAAGTTGAATACAAGTGACAAGTATCTTAATATGTCACAAACAAGTTAAACATGTCACAAAAAGTTATATACAAGTCAAAACATGTTAAATAGGACAAACAAGTAAATTACAAACATGTATGTAAGTCAAAAACAAGTTGAATATAAGTCACAAACAAGTTGAATGTATCACAACTATGTTGGATAAAAGTCACAAACAAGTTGAATACAAGTGACAAGTGTCTTAATATGTCACAAACAATTTAAACATGTCACATAAAAGTTATATACAAGTCAAAACATGTTAAATATGACAAACAAGTATATTACAAACATGTATGTAAGTCACAAACAAGTTGAATATAAGTCACAAACAAGTTGAATGTATCACAACTATGTTGGATAAAAGTCACAAACAAGTTGAATTTCTCACAAAATGATGGATAAAAGTCACAAACAAGTTGAATATAATTCACAAACAAGTTGAAAATATCTCAAATATATTGGATAGAAGTCATAAACAATCTGAATACGAGTCAATGACTTGTTGTTAGTCGCAACCACTGCATTTACTGAAGGTCTATACTCCACTCCCCCTGCCGTTGATTCGTTTCCAACCTGCTTGTGCACTAATGCGCGCGACCACTCGAAGGAACAGTGGTGAGAATTAAAACCACTTCACGAAATGAAAGGGAATGGTTTGAAAAAAAATCTTCCCCTTTGTCGTTACCCGAGGAAACATGCCAGTTGGCCACTTACTTTTTTTGGGAATGTCAAAACACGTCGTCGTTCGACTTAAATTATATTCTCTAATGGCGCCATCTAACCGTTGGGCAAATCATGATGTTTCCATAAAAGAAAAGATAGTGAATTTGGAAAAAAAGTGCGACAGATGGAGACGAATAATAATGAACAAAAGACAGGTGAAAAAAAAAATGAATATTACAGTACGAAGAAATGTGTTTTCAATTCATAATTATAAAACTTAATAACGGAAAGTGAAATGTGATGCATTGGTCGTTAACGAAGGTATAAACTTGATATGGACGAAAATGCCTGATGAAATAAATAATTCTTCTAAGGAGTTACCTGAAGAGTAGGTCAGTGCGTAATAACTATAATGAGCGGGGTAAACATTCTGGCTCAATGACACGGTATGCTAATGCAACATTACTGACATAAGTAATAAATTGGCGATCCATTTACCCTTTTCAGTAACAAATCTTTACCTTGACTGAGGAAACTCAAAATAGAAAAATTATTCTGAATGTCTGAGGGCCTTAAGCAAAATGCAAATGAAAAATGAAGATTTTCTTTGTCTTATTATAATGCAAAATAAAAATAATTCAAACATCCAGCTTACACTTGTTAAAAAAACGCCCTCGGAAGGAAGGCTGGATTTTATCCTTTCTGTTTAGCACACCGTGTTTGCTCTATAAACACTGCTGGACACGAGATAAACACTTTTTCTTGGGGAGAAGACCCGGAATCCGTTATCATTTTTTTTTTTTTTTTTTTTTTTGTTTTTTTTTTTTTTTTTTTGCAGCAAAATAGAGGTTACAATATGTTGGAAGCCAAGAACCAATGTCATTCGGTCTTGTACAGATGTCAGTTATCCTAAAAACTATTGTATATAATGGTATAAATTGAAAGCTACATGCACCAGGAATAAAAAAAGCTTGTAAAAAATATTTAAAAGATGAAAATAAAGATAATGAAAATGAAAACGAGAATGTTAAGTAGATGAAATAATTAAGAATAAAACAACACTAAGGATACATACGTACAGTTAGTGTTTCGTTGAGTATTTTGTATTATTTTGCACAATTCCATACAGTCAGGGAGCGACTGTTCAACTCCTCATGTTTAAAAAAAATATTTTAACGACTGTTTTAACTATTGCTTCGCGCAATTTTACAAAATTCCGTACAGTTAGTGTTTCTGATTACATTACTGCATTCTTATTAATCAATTCGTGTGGCAACTTATTATTATTATTATTATTATTATTATTAGTAGTAGTAGTAGTAGTAGTAGTAGTAGTAGTAGTAGTAGTAGTAGTGCAGTAGTAGACGAAACCTATTCACATAAAGCAAGCACACCAAAGGGACCATTTGACTTGAAATTCAAACTTCCTAAGAAACGTTGGTTTCAATCTCCCACCGCTAAAGACCCCCCCCCCCCCCCCCCACCCCCAACACTGCAGCAGTAACTGATCGTGACAGGGGCACAGAGCCAGTGATTTTTCATCGCCCTGGGTGAGAAGCTAACCTACGACGTCTGAGTGGCATTCCACGACACTCACCACTATACCAGCGGGCAGGTATTTGTGTAGTTAGATGAAAATAGTCACTACCTAAAAAGAATTATGAGTGGTACACAAATTAGAACTGATACGAACATTGCAGGGCAAAATATATGTGATAAAACAGCTTTGAGGCGCAATAATTTTATAAATCATGAGAGAGAGAGACTCATATTCTAGATAACTTCCAGATTTTGAGACAGACAGACAGCGATGAGGAGAGATGAAATTAGGTGAATCATATTTCAGATAACATTCAGACTCTGGAAAGAGAGAGAGAGAGAGAGAGAGAGAGAGAGAGAGAGAGAGAGAGAGAAAGAGAGATGACAGTAAAACATAAAAATCAATCCAAGTAAAAGTTGCTAACCCCTTTTTTTGAAAAGTAAACCAGACACACAAAACCTTGTCCTTCGAACGCAAAATTCTCTGACGTGTGGCAAAACAGGAGGGTATTTCAAAGTCCTTGTTTTCTTAACCACGTCGTTACTTGTCACTGTCGTCTCTTAAGACGCAAAACATGTCTCTATCACCGAGGCAAAAGGCGTTTTTTTTTTATTTCGGATTTTAGTTAAATATAATTTTACAGCATAATTATTATTATATTATTATTATTATTATTATTATTATTATTATTATTATTATTATTATTACCAATATATATATATATATATATATATACTATATATATATATATATATATATTTATAATAATAATGATAATAATAATAATAATAATAATAATAATAATAATATAATAATAGATGGAAAAATGGATAAGTACCAAGGCCTGCAAATAGAAATAAGAATGACATGGGATATGCCAGTGGAAATTGTACCCATAATCATAGAAACACTAGATACGATCCCAAGATCCCTGAAAAGGAATTTAGAAAAACTAGAGGCTGAAGTAGCTCCAGGACTATGCAGAAGAGTGTGATCCTAGAAACGGCGCACATAGTAAGAAAAGTGATGGACTCCTAAGGAGGCAGGAAGCAGCCCGAAACCCTACACTATAATTACCACCCCGTCGAATTGGAGGACTGTGATAGAGCAAAAATATATATATATATATATATATATATATATATATATATATATATATATAGATATATATATATTGTTTCTCGTATTATATATATATATATATATATATATATATATATATATATATATATATATATATAGAGCAAAAAATATATTATATATATATATATATATATATATATATATATATATATATATATATATATATATATATATATATATATATATATATATGTATATATTTTGCTCTATCACAGTCCTCCAATTCGACTGGGTGGTAATTATAGTGTAGGGTTTCGGGCTGCTTCCTGCCTCCTTAGGAGTCCATCACTTTTCTTACTATGTGCGCCGTTTCTAGGATCACACTCTTCTGCATGAGTCCTGGAGCTACTTCAGCCTCTAGTTTTTCTAAATTCCTTTTCAGGGATCTTGGGATCGTACCTAGTGTGTCTATGATTATGGGTACAATTTCCACTGGCATATCCCATGTCATTCTTATTTCTATTTTCAGGCCTTGGTACTTATCCATTTTTCCATCTATTATTATATTATTATTATATTATTATTTTTATTATTATTATTATTATTATTATTATATTATTATTATTATTATTATTATTATTATTATTATTATTATTATTAGCAATAGGGCTGGTTTGATGTCTTGGAAGTCCGAATAATTATTATCATCATCATTATCATCATCATCACCATTATTATTATTATTATTATTATTATTATTATTATTATTATTATTATTATTATTATTAATCTTTTTTTTTTTTTTTGCTCTAATACAGTCTTCCAATTCGACTGGGTGATATTTATAGTGTGGGGTTCCGGGTTGCATCCTGCCTCCTTAAAGAGTCATCACTTTTCTTACTATGTGTGCGTTTCTAGGATCACACTCTTCTGCATGAGTCCTGGAGCTACTTCAGCGTCTAGTTTTTTTCTAGATTCCTTTTTCAGGGGATTCTTTGGATCGTGCCTAGTGCTCCTATGATTATGGGTACGCTTTCCACTGGCATATCCCATATCCTTCTTATTTCTATTTTTCATTATCTTGATACTTATCCATTTTTTCCTCTCTTTCTCTTTCAACTCTGGTGTCCCATGGTATTGTGACATCAATGAGTGATAACTTCTCTTGACTTTGTTCAATCAACGTCACGTCTGGTCTGTTTGCACGTATCACCCTATCCGTTCTGATACCATATTCCCAGATGATCTTTGCCTGATCGTTTTCTATCACTCCCTCAGGTTGGTGCTTGTACCACTTATTACTGCAAGGTAGCTGATGTTTCTTAACACAGGCCAGTGGAGGGCTTTTGCCACTCAATCATGCCTCTTTTTGTACTAGTTCTGTGCAAGTGCCGGCATTCGCTTGCTATGTGGTTTATGGTTCCATTTTTCGTATTGCACTTCCTACATATGGGAGAGATGTTATTTCCGTCTATCGTTCTTTAAACATATCTGGTTCTTAGGGCCTGATCTTGTGCCGCTGTTATCATTCTTTCAGTTTCCTTCTTTAGCTCTCCCCTCTGTAGCCATTGCCATGTGTCATCGCTGGCTAGTTCTTTAGTCTGTCTCATGTATTGTCTGTGCATTGGTTTGTTGTGCCAGTCCTCTGTTCTGTCTGTCATTCTCCTGTCTCTGTATATTTCTGGGTCTTCGTCTACCTTTATTATTATTATTATTATTATTATTATTATTATTATTATTATTATTATTATTAGAAGG
>NC_061110.1:5175905-5190905 GCF_015104395.2 Macrobrachium nipponense | reverse complement strand
AACGTTCTAAAATCTACGTTCAAATAGAGCCCTGTTTCACCAACGAACATTTAAATAAATTGGCTATATAATTATTAGAAATATTTTTTTCTATTGCGTTTAGTATCTATTTTTTTTACATTTTCCTTCTAATGAATAAATCATCCTATACTAAAATTCGTGTATCTTTAACTCAACGCGAAACTCCCTTTTCAGACCTTTATAATAGACATTTCCTACCCTCCCAAACAACAACAACAGCAAAGTAGTTTGTAGAGTAAGTGAAAATTCACAACCATTTCTATGCAATATCCAGTTTGCAATAATATCGTGTTTACGTTAATGTAAAGAGGTCTGGCAGCGTAAATATTTCATTTTCCACAGGTCTAATGGATGGGATGACGTCGCCTAATGTATGTGCTGTATGTGAAATCGTTGTGGGCCAAAAATATGAGGGTGTGTTTTGCGTTAAATGTCAAAAGCAGTTCAGTTCATCTTGTCGTGGTAAGGAATATCTCGAACAAATGGTGCTTGCTTTCATAAACAAAGTGGTGGTGGTACGCTTCAGTCTATCTCTGCTATATTTTCCGTTTCAGATGGAAAATTCTCGCTCTCTCTCGCTTTCTCCCTCTCTCTCTCTCTCTCTCTCTCTCTCTCTCTCTCTCTCTCTCTCTCTCTCTCTCTCTCTCTCTCCGGCTCTTACTTGCAACCAACTTTTAGCCTTTAAATTTACCTCCACTCCCTTTTCCTGCTGTCCAACCACTTTAACTATTGCTTCTTAACGCAACTGTGAGGTTTTCGCCAAATTCCACCTTTGGATATACGCCCCAGTGATCTTTATTTCCTTTATCTCTTTATCTTTATCAATTACTCCAGCTCCCTCTTTTTTTATTGTCTTGAGAACTGAATGGCTGAAATTGCTCTCTCTCTCTCTCTCTCTCTCTCTCTCTCTCTCTCTCTCTCTCTCTCTCTCGTCGAAACTATTGTAGCTTAAAAGCACTGTACAGATATTCACCTGAAACTTCATACATATTATTAGTTTCGGAACTTACAATTCATTCTAACCAGTGCTTGTGGCAAAGTATCTGAATAACAATAAGCTGAGCTTGTTGTTCAAATGATATATAATAAAGCAAAATTTGTATGAATACAGAAACTGAATCCATGGAAAAACAAATATGTATGAGTACAGAAAACTGAATCAATGGTAAAGCAAATTTATATGATTTACAGAAACAGAATTTGTGGCTAAAGAAAATCTGTTTGAGTTACAGAAAATGAATAAAAAAAAACTAGTATTAGTTACCGAAACTGAATAAAAAAAACTAGAATGAGTTACAGAAACTGAGAGAGAGAGAGAGAGAGAGAGAGAGAGAGAGAGAGAGAGAGAGAGAGAGAGAGAGAGATTGCAAGATTCTTTGGTCACGTCGGTTTGCAAAGAAAGGAAAAATGAAATGGACGCGAGTAAACTTAACAAAACCCTGACTGAAATATAAGTTCACCTGATTTTTTTCCGAACATTTTATTTTCAGGACACCAGACCCCAGACAGCAGTCCAATACCACTCCAATACCACCTCTGAAAAAAAAAAAAAAATACACAGAAAGGTCATCTTATTTAAATGTCGACCTGCCTTTTCTGAACGAATTTTTTCCTCCCTTAAAATCCATGAAGGCTCTAAAAGTATCTGTTTCTATCTGGAATGTTTGCAAAAGGGAAAGAATCTGGACTCTTTCATTTCTTCCAGTTTCTCAAAGCTTTTACTTTGACTTGATCTCTTTTCCTGGTTTATTGTATGGCCTTGCATATTCGTTGGCTCCTCTGGGGAGTATGAAGTCGGCGTGGTGTGTTTTTCCATTGACAGATGTCAGTCTTTATTGCAAAGCTTCAATGAATTGGAGAATGAAATGTACAGGCAAGCATATTTCTATAACATGTCATATATCCTTGGTACGTCTCTCAATGAACTCGGTTTTATCGTTATCGTTTTAGCATATTTTATTTTCTATAGTAATGTATTTTTGTCACATCTCTATCTACAATAGTTACCATTTACCTCACTATAAATGGATTGAAAGCTTTTTGGGAAATTCACCATCACATGCAGCTTCAATCTAGCTCACCTAGATGGTCTGAAAGAAGAAAGAGCGAAAATAGCAAGCCTTAATAATTCCATAGGAAAAATTGTCTTACGAATAAAATTAGTCCATGAGGGCCTCATTTCTATTCTTAAACGCCAAGACCACCCCAACCCACTATTGTCAAGTCCCAAGTTCCCCCACCGGCCCCAACCCACCCGAAAAAATATTGAATTAATTCCTCCCTTACATTTAAGTAGAATGTGAGGGAACAGACATTTCTAGTCCAGAAATGAGACGAGCACAAAGGAAGGAGGAAAAGCGAAATGGACAGCGTCTACTTAAGGGCTCGTCCCTGAAGGATCTCGGGTTTGCAGGATGGTGATAGGATGGGTCATATAGGATGTTTTAGGGGTCAGGTGGGAATCCTTAAGCCACTTCTTTCTACGTCATTCTTATAATTTTACCACTGCTCAGTTTATTTCTCCTACTTTGTCGTGTGATGATGACTATTCTTAAATTACTGTTAATGTTATCTTATTCAGTCATTCCTCTCTAAAGATACCATAACTTAACATTATTCTGTTAATGGCAAGAAGCGCGTATTCAGTGTTCAGACTCTGCTTCTGGTCTAGAACTGAAAGGGGAAGGAATGAGCTTTTACATAATCGTCAATGAAAATCAGGTCATTCCTATAAAAAGTTACTGTAAGTCTTCACCTTTCCATTAATGGCGAGGAAAATGTATTTAGTATTCAAGTTCTGCCTCTGGTCAAGAATTGAATGAGGATTAGATATACTTTTATATCTCAACTTCGTTCTCGAATGTAGTAATTCTATTTATTCTTTTAATAAGTGGTATCTCTTCTTTGTGCATTTCCATCTACCTCCTCTTACTTCTTCCTAATGAACACCATACTCTTTGGAAGCTTGAATTTCAATTCAATGGTACCCTGTGGTGGGCTAGTTCCATGTGAATAGGTTTCATCTTCTAAATATTAATAACAATAAAGTCGTTATTACTATCAGCTTAAATTTTCAGTAAACAGATTTAAAAAACAAAACAGTTATATAAAAAAAAAAAAATTCTTCGTTGCGTTTCCCTGAATCACACAACTTTAAAAAATTGTTCAGGAAAATATTAAACATTTCATACGTTTTCTGGACTTTGTTTCTTTTCTATTCGTCATGATTTGTAATATGTCCATTTGCATTAATCACTCAGTTTTTCTTCCCAACGCGCTATATTAAAAACGGTATTGGGTACACCTCTCTCTCTCTCTCTCTCTCTCTCTCTCTCTCTCTCTCTCTCTCTCTCTCTCTCTCTCTCATTGAATGGGATGGCTAAAAGTCTGGAACTGGTATTAGTAATAAAAATAATGTCTCTGTTATCTTTCTCTGTAAATATAACCAGAAATATTATGAACATAGAATTTGGAATCAGATGAAATCTGTGAAAATTTTTTAACAAAATCTCAAAGATCTCGGTAATCTTAGTAAACGATAACGAAATATTATGAGCGTAAAGTCTTCTCCAATAAAATGATAATTGCAAACAAATCGGCCAGAAATTTGTGAAAACTCGTAGTGTACTATTTAAGATAACTAACGAAACGCTGTGAATGTTAAATGAAAATAGTAAATAATTATTTAAAGAGTTTCACAAACCCAGGGACTGTTCACAATGCTACAACGAAACGACGTGACCGTATAATGAAAATTGTAAAAATATTATTTCTAAAATTTCACAAACTAATAGTCTGTTGACAACACTATAACGAAAGGCTGTGAACGTATAATGAAAATTGTTAAAAAATTATCTTTAGAATTTCACAAACTCATAGTCTGCTTACGACACTATAACGAAAGGCTGTGAACCTAAAATGAAAATTGTAAAAGGTGAAAATAAAAAATTCACAAACCCATGGCCGGTTTACAAAGCTATAACGAAACGCTGTGAACGTAAAATGAAAATTCTAAAAAAAAAAAAAAAAACATTGTTAAAAATTCCCACTCCAAACATTTTCCCTCTAAACCCCTGGAGACTGGTTGTTACAGAGATCCATTGTGATGACTGTAATTACTGCGGACTGCAGTGCGTTGAAAAACTCCTGACAGGAGAACTCTCTGGGGATCGTCAATCTTCTTGATATTTTCCACAAGTTTTATTTCATTTTTTTTATAAGTTTTAAGGAATTATTTTCGTGTGCGCTTAACTTCCAGCTTGTTTTTAGGAGACTTTTGTAGCAGTATTCAGTAGGCAATTTTGTTTACGATGTGAATTTCTAATTACATTTATTACTTTGTAATGATGTTATCTATACATTACACATTCCCATTCGTGTTTGTGTACCTGTTTATGTATCTATATCCATGTTACAGAGGGCTGTGATCCCCTGTAACATGGATAATATAACTAGCTATAGCATACAATGTAGTATATGGATATGATTCCCACATCCACTCATTTCCAAAGTTTTTTTTTTCCTGCTTTTACAAACCAATGCTAAGAATGGGAATAGGTGGTTATAGATCTAGGACAATAGCTTCCTCTACATATCCATGTAGAATTCACATTTCTTTGTTGGTCTTTTATACGGCTCCTAAGATGACAGAATTCTTGTTTTTATTTCTTTGTAGCAATGTTTTCTTATTGTACTTTTACTTACATGTTTCACATTTCATTTCTGTTCAAAGTCTTCTTACGTAAACGTTCAATTGACAGTCTCGTCTCTCACGTAGCATATATATATACTATATATATATATATATATATATATATATATATATATATAATATATATATATATATATATATACAATATATATACTATATATATATATATATATATATATATATATATGAATATTTATCACATCACCGTGATTCATATAAATCATTCGAGCTACAAATGTCCTTTAATATCATATTCGCTCTACCTCGGAATTGATATATTTTCATATATGTACCGAGGGGGAATTTTTTAGTTGATAATAATTTCGTACCCCCATGGGATCGAACCACCGTCCAGTAGGACGGGGAACGAAATCAGGATCGACAGTTGGACACTACCGAACGGCTTATCAAGAGAGGCTAAAGGTTTATATCGATTCTGACCATTTCAAATCAACGTCGATCTCGTTGTATTTGTATTAGAATCGATATGGAACCCCCTCCACCATGGTAGCCGATTCGAGCGTTTGACCCAACGCAGCCTTATTATGAATATTTATCACATCACCGTGATTCATATAAATCATTCGAGCTACAAATGTCCTTTTAATATCATATTCGCTCTACCTCGGAATTGATATATTTTCATATATGTTTTTATACCGAGGGGGAATTTTTTAGTTGATAATAATTCGTACCCCCATGGGATCGAACCACCGTCCAGTAGGAGGCGGAACGAAATCAGGATCGGACAGTGACATACCGACCGAAAACGGCTATCAAGAGAGGCTAAAGGTTTATATCGATTCTGACCATTTCAAAATCAACGTCGATCTCGTTGTATTTGTAATTAGAATCGATATGGCACCCCCCTCCACCATGGTAGCCGATTCGAGCGTTTGACCCACGCAGCCTTATTATGAATAAATTTATCACATCACCGTGATTCTCTACTCGAAATTTGATATAAATCTTGACTACAAAATGTTTAAATATCATATTCGCTCTACTTGAATTGATATTTTCATATATGTACCGAGGGGGAATTTTTAGTTGATAATAATTTCGTACCCCATGGGATCGAACCACCGTCCAGTAGGACGGGAAACGAAATCAGGATCGGGACAGTGACACTACCGGAAACGGCTATCAAGAGAGGCTAAAGGTTTATATCGATTCTGACCATTTTCAAATCAAACGTCGATCTCGTTGTATTTGTAATTAGAATCGATATGGAACCCCCTCCACCATGGTAGCCGATTCGAGCGTTTGACCCACGCAGCCAATTATATGAATAGTTATCACATCACCGCGATTCATATAAATCATTCGAGCTACAAATGTCCTTTAATATCATATTCGCTCTACCTCGGAATTGATATATTTTCATATATGTACCGAGGGGGAATTTTTTAGTTGATAATAATTTCGTACCCCCACCCATGGGATCGAACCACCGTCCAGTAGGACGGGGACGAAATCAGGATCGGGACAGTGACACTACCGAAACGGCTATCAAGAGAGGCTAAAAGGTTATATCGATTCTGACCATTTCAAATCACGTCGATCTCGTTGTATTTTGTAATTAGAATCGATATGGAACCCCCTCCACCATGGTAGCCGATTCGAGCGTTTGACCCACGCAGCCTTATTATGAATATTTATCACATCACCGTGATTCATATAAATCATTCGAGCTACAAATGTCCTTTAATATCATATTCGCTACCTCGGAATTGATATTTTCATATATGTACCGAGGGGGGAATTTTTTAGTTGATAATAATTTCGTACCCCATGGGATCGAATCACCGTCCAGTAGGCGGGGAACGAAAATCAGGATCGGACAGTGACACTACCGAAACGGCTATCAAGAGAGGCTAAAGGTTTATATCGATTCTGGACCAGTTCAAATCAACGTCGATCTCGTTGTATTTGTAATTAGAATCGATATGGAACCCCTCCACCATGGTAGCCGATTCGAGCGTTTGACCCCACGCAGCCTTATTATGAATATTATCACATCACCGTGATTCATATAAATCATTCGAGCTACAAATGTCCTTTAATATCAGATTCGCTCTAGTGTTCACATGTCCGATCCTGATTCGTTCCCCGTCCTACTGGACGGTGGTTCGATACCCATGGGGGTACGAAATATTATCAAACTAAAAAATTCCCCCTCGGTACATATAATGAAAATATATCAATCCGAGGTAGAGAGAATATGATATTAAAGGGACATTTGTTAGCTCGAATGATTTATATGAATCACGGTGATGTGATAAATATTCATAATAAGGCTGCGTGGGTCAAACGCTCGAATCGGCTACCATGGTGGAGGGGGTTCCATATCGATTCTAAATTACAAATACAACGAGATCGACGTTGATTTGAAATGGTCAGAATCGATATAAACCTTTAGCCTCTCTTGATAGCGGTTTTCGGTAGTGTCACTGTCCGATCCTGATTTCGTTCCCCGTCCTACTGGACGGTGGTTCGATCCCATGGGGGTACGAAATTATTATCAACTAAAAAATTCCCCTCGTACATATATGAAAATATATCAATTCCGAGGTAGAGCGAATATTGATATTAAAGGACATTTGTAGCTCGAATGATTTATATGAATCACGGTGATGTGATAAATATTCATAATAGGCTGCGTGGGTCAAACGCTCGAATCGGCTACCATGGTGGAGGGGGTTCCATATCGATTCTAATTACAAATACAACGAGATCGACGTTGATTTGAAATGGTCAGAATCGATATAAACCTTAGCCTCTCTTGATAGCCGTGTCGGTAGTGTCACTGTCCGATCCTGATTTCGTTCCCCGTCCTAGCTGGACGGTGGTTCGATCCCATGGGGTACGAAATTATTATCAACTAAAAAATTCCCCCTCGGTACATATATGAAAATATATCAATTCGAGGTAGAGCGAATATGATATAAAGGACATTTGTAGCTCGATATGATATATATATATATATATATATATATATATATATATATATATATATATATATAGGAGAGAGAGAGAGAGAGAGAGAGAGAGAGAGAGAGAGAGAGAGAGAGAGAGAGAGAGAGAGAGAGAGAGAGCTCCCAGAAGTACGATTATGGTACTACCCTTAACCCTATATGAAATAATAACTACTAAGGCTCTTAGGAGCTGCACTTTGGTATGTTTGATGATTGTAGGGTATATGATCAACACATTATTTGCAACCCACTAGCCTCAGTAGTTTCCAAGATCGTGGGGACGGGACGAACAGACAAAGCCGGTGCAATAGCTTTCTTTTACATCAAACAAAAATCTAATAAGTTTTCCTCGGTCTGTCACTTTCAGGAAATAAAGGAGTTTATTGAAGCCATTCGCCATCTTGTGGCAAAATTAGTAAAGCCATTAGCGGAGTCCCATAACTCAGTGTTTTAAGAGACACAGGACTCTTTTTAGAAACAATGAATATCTGTCAATCTGTGTGGCACGCAGTCGTGGGGTATATAAGCAAGGCTTTCCTACGACAAAATACTCGCAATCAAGGGTGATTGAGATTTTGAAAGAGATTTTTTTTTGCATTTGTGCTAATGAAATACTTAGTGTTATCATCGTTGAAAATAAAAATAAAAATAAAAAAAACAGTAAATGAAATCTGTATTCCACGAGCTCTGCTCACGAGAGACCCTATATTGGACATAAAATGGACGTTAAGAACTTGGTCCATTTCCGGACATTCTTCACCTTTAGGGGAAAAGTTTCTTCGTGAGTTCTCTGAAGTCTTCTTGTTGGTTGTAATGGCATAATGGTGTCTGTTATAGTATGCGATGGTCAATACAAAAAGTTGAAATATCTCTCTCTCTCTTTCATGAAATTATATTAATAAATTCATGCACACTTTTTCACAAAAACGACACCAGTAAAAATCTCTCTCTCTCTCGGTCTCTCTCTCTCTCTCTCTCTCTCTCTCTCTCTCATATGGGATAATAGTAATAAATTCATGCATCGTTTATTATTTTTTCAGAAAGGCACATGTATGAAATATCCTCTCTCTCTCTCTCTCTCTCTCTCTCTCTCTCTCTCTCTCTCTCTCTCTCTCTCTCTCTCATATGGAATAATAAATTCATACATCGTTTTCTTCAAAATGGCGCATGTATATATCTATCTCTCTCTCTCTCTCTCTCCTCTCTCTTCTCTCTCTCTCTCTCTCTCTCTCTTTTAAGCCGGGACTGCTCACAAAGTTACTGAGAGCGTTTACACAATGAAGGCCTGTAAAATCTATTAGGGCGATCTAAATTGGCAATCGGCAGCTATAAATGAACTCCCTATATTTGGCCTGACTGGATATCAGTGCCCTTTCATTACTTTCACTCCAACTTTTAGGGGAGAGAGAGAGAGAGAGAGAGAGAGAGAGAGAGAGAGAGAGAGAGAGAGAGAGAGAGAGAGAGGGGGGGGGGGGGGGGGGGGGGCTACCAAGCGAAAACGTAATCGTTTTGGTATCATTTATTAATTAATAATAATAATAATAATAATAATTAATAAAATAAGAATAACTAACTAATAATAATAATAATAATAATATGAAGGTAGGACACCCTCTCTCAAACATGTTTTGTTAAAGGTGATGGCAGCATCAGTAGAATTGATTTTATATATGGTCTTTCAGTTTCTTCTTATTATTCTCTTCTCATCAGGGCTGATATTTGCTAATAGCTGGCCAATGTTCATATACTCGGTTAAAAAAATGTTTTCTAAAAATAATAATTTATTGATATGATAACAAAAGTGGTTAACAAATCTTAGTCTAAGGGCGTAACGGAATAACGTTGGAATTCCGTTACGCCCTTAGACTAAGATTTGTTAACCACTTTTGTTATCATATCAATAAATTATTATTTTTAGAAAACATTTCTTTAACCGAGATATGAGCATCGGCCAGCTATTAGCAAATATCAGCCCTGATGAGAAGAGAATAATAAGAAGAATTGAAAAGACCATATATAAAATCAATTCTACTGATGCTGCCCTCATCTTTACAAAATAATAATAATAATAATAATAATAATAATAATAATAATAATAATAATAATAATAATAATAATGTGGCGCCGTGGCATAGTGGGTTAGGTTGTCAATGGACTGGTTAAGCAACATTGGGGCTGGTCAGCCGTTGGATGGGTGACCGCTCTACTCAGCGTTGATACCTTGGGAAAGGATATTACCATAATTTCCTCAGTCTTACTCAGGCTTGTTTAAATGAGTACCCTATCCCTGATGGGGTAGGGGTCCAGCCATGGAACCAACCAGAAAAGACTTTACAGCCAGCTAAGAGGGGAACACAACCACCAAAAAATTCCTGAAGTCGAACCAAGTAAGAGACTCTGGGAAAACATATGGAGCAATCCGGTATCCACAACAAACATGCAACATGGCTCCAGAAAGTCAAGAAAGAAGAAACAGGGAGAATAAAACAAAGATTCACAGAGATCACGACAGACACAGTCAGACACCAACTAAAGAAAATGCCAAACTGGAAAGCCCCAGGTCCCGATGAAGTCCATGGATACTGGCTCAAAAACTTCAAGGTCCTACACCTACGAATAGCAGAAAACAACTCCAGCATTGTATCTCAAAAAATCGCCATGACCCAAATGATGGCCATAAGAAGAACATTCCTTAGTACAAAAAGACAAGAGTAAGGGAAATATACCCAGTAACTACAGGCCTATCACCTGCCTACCAATAATGTGGAAGTTACTAACAGGTATCATCAGGCTATAAAGGCTATACAATTACCTAAAGGAGACAAACACTATCCCCCACCAACAGAAAGGGTGCAGAAGGAAGTGTAGGGGTACAAAAGACCAGCTCCTGATAGACAAAATGGTAATGAAGAACAGTAGGAGAAGGAAAACCAACCTAAGCATGGCATGGATAGACTATAAGAAAGCCTTCGACATGATACCACACACATGGCTAATAGAATGACTGAAAATATATGGGGCAGAGGATAACACCATGAGCTTCCTCAAAAATACAATGCAAAACTGGAATACAATACTCACAAGCTCTGGAATAAGACTAGCAGAGGTTAATATCAGGAGAGGATCTTCCAGGGCGACGTCACTGTCCCCACCTACTCTTTGTAGTAGCCATGATTCCCATGGACAAAAGTACTACAGAAGATGGATGCCGGGTACCAACTCAAGAAAAGAGGCAACAGAATCAACCATCTGATGTTCATGGACGACATCAAGCTGTATGGTAAGAGCATCAGGGAAATAGATACCCTGATCCAGACTGTAAGGATTGTATCTGGGGACATCAGGATGGAGTTTGGAATAGAAAAATGCGCCTTAGTCAACATACAAAAAGGCAAAGTGACGAGAACTGAAGGGATAAAGCTACCAGATGGGAGCAACATCAAACACATAGATGAGACAGGATACAAATACCTGGGAATAATGGAAGGAGAGGGATATAAAAACACCTAAGAGATGAAGGACACGATCAGGAAAGGAAATGAATATATGCAGAGACTCAAGGAGATACTTAAGTCAAAACTCAACGACAGAAATATGATAAAATCCATAAACACATGGGCAGTGCCAGTAATCAGATACAGCTCAGGATAGATCAGAAAACCAGGAAACATATGAAAATACACAAAGCACTACACCCAAGAGCAAATACGGACAGACTATACATAACACGAAAGGATGGATGGAGAGGACTACTAAGTATAGAGGACTGCGTCAACATCGAGAACAGAGCAGTGGCAATATCTGAAAACCAGTGAAGACGAGTGGCTAAAGAGTGCATGGGAAGAAGGACTAATAAAAGTAGACGAAGACCCACAAATATACAGAGACAGGAGAATGACAGACAGAACAGAGGACTGGCACAAAAAACCAATGCATAGACAATACATGAGACAGACTAAAGAACTAGCCAGTAATGACACATAGCAATGGCTACAGAGGGGAGAGCTAAAGAAGGAAACTGAAGGAATGATAACAGCGGCACAAGATCAGGCCGTAAGAACCAGATATGTTCCAAGAACGATAGACGGAAATAACATCTCTCCCATATGTAGGAAGTGCAATACGAAAAATTAAACCATAAACCACATAGCAAGCGAATGCCCGGCACTTGCACAGAACCAGTACAAAAAGAGGCATGATTCAGTGGCAAAAGCCCTCCACTGGAGCCTGTGCAAGAAACATCAGCTACCTTGCTGTAATTAGTGGTACGAGCACCAACCTGAAGGAGTGATAGAAAACGATCAGGCAAAGATCCTCTGGGACTATGGTATCAGAACAGATAGGGTGATACGTTGATTGACAAAGTTAAGAAGAAAGTATCACTCATTGATGTCGCAATACCATGGGACACCAGAGTTGAAGAGAAAGAGAGGGAAAAATTGGATAAGTATCAAGATCTGAAAATAGAAATATGAAGGATATGGGATATGCCAGTGGAAATCGTACCCATAATCATAGGAGCAATAGGCACGATCCAAGATCCCTGAAAAGGAATCTAGAAAAACTAGAGGCTGAAGTAGCCCAGGACTCATGCAAAAGAGTGTGATCCTTGAAACGTTGCACATAGTAAGAAAGTGATGGACTCCTAAGGAGGCAGGATGCAACCCGGAACCCCACACTATAAAAAAATACCACCCAATCGAATTGGAGGACTGTGATAGAGCCAAAAAAAAAATAATAATAATAAAAAAAAAAACAAAAAAAAAACTATAATAATAATAATAATAATAATAATAATATAATAATAATAATAATAATAATAATAATAATAATAATAACAATAATAATAATAATAATAATAATAATAATAATAATAATAATAATAATAATAATAATAATAATAATAATAATTGAAAAATCGTCATAGCAGCACGAGTCTTCAAAAATGGAGGAGGCAAATCTACAGTTATGTAAATGTACATATATTTAAATTCACAACAGCAAGGATAACTTTCGGGAATCTGTTCGGTCCCCTTATCAATCTGACACGTTGATATAGAAACTACCAACGAAGTAAACAAAACAGGCGTCAAATTAAGTGACTTGTTTATAAACAATGGAAACCGGTCGTCAAGTATAAATCAGCAATGCCGTCGCTTTCTGATGAAAAGCCCCGCCAGTCGTCTGGAACGTCTAATTGGTCCATTGCCCAATGCTGTCGTTCTGATAGTCCTCTTCAACAGCATAATAATAATAATAATAATAATAATAATAATAATAATAATAATAATAATAATAATAATAATAATAATAATAATAATGACCCAGAAGAATCAGAAAAGTAGCAAAGAGTAAAATGGCAAGATAACACATGATAGTAAGCTAGTCTACAATTAAGAAGGCTTATTTCCCATTTTTCACTATTTTTAATACTTTATTTTATTAATTTTGTTTTTCATAATGTTTCATCATAAACCGGTAAACCTTTCACACGCCCCAAATTTCAATACATTTGAAATAACTATACACAGTCACGTGATCAGTTATCCAGCATTGAATTGTTTTTCATGTTTCGAATTTTTTTTTTTTATCAGATAACAGTATCAAATATTCATTGACTTTACCTCTTTTTAGATTAGAAATAAACAAGCCTTTTTATTTAGACTGAAAAGTTAACGTTATTAAACCTGTCAGTCATGGACAATTGTAATAACTATTCAAGAATGAACATTTTATCATATTCTTGAATGTAACGAAATTTCGATTGTACCTTAGATAAATCATAAAAAAAGGCTCTGAAAGAATATATGACCGATCACTGTCAGGTAAAACCCTTGAAATAATGAACCTTCTATTCCGAGATTCTTTGTCACTTTTAGAAGTCCAGATAACTGAATAATTATTTTTGAAATTGGATTTTTATTGACATTTTCATTCATGAACATATAAAAAAAAATATTAATTTATAATTATGTCAGCTACTAATATGAAAGATAAGCCAACGTCAAGTAGCCTTTTGAATGTCCGTTGGGGAAATGTAGCTCAAGAAAATCCTTCTCTAAACTGTAGAATTTAAAAACCAAAATATTCAATTCGGATTTGATTAGATCATCACCATCCGAAAACTGATTTGGCGTCAGATAAATGGAAATAATAGTCCATTGAAATAAAGATTGTCTAAAATCTGTGCCGTTTATGAAATATATGATACAAAACATAAAAAAAAGGTTAAAGAACAGGGATCTATACACAACCACAATTCTACCTTACAGATAGGTGGCTACAATTTAGTTTCCATTCTGTTCTCTCTACACTCAATTTCCCTCGTGAATGTGTAGGTCTGCCTGTCCTGAGTCACTTTATTGGCTTGACAAATATCGTCCTCCGGGAAGCGTTCAGAGAGAACATTTTCGCTGGTCGGTTTCTAAAAGAGGACGCCATTCACTGGACAATTTATAAAATTGAAAAGTAACTCACTCTTCCACTCCCACCTCGAATTTACCCCGCAATGACTGAACTGTTTCGTTTTGTTTGTATTTATTCTGATTTTTTTTCAGTGGGCTAAGGCAAAAGGAATATTTACGGGAAAAATAGAATGGGAGTTTGAACGCTAAAATGAATGATTTTGGACATGTTTGGTCAATAGATGTTAAAAAAGAAATTACTAAATAAGGAATATTTACAGGAAAAAATAGAATGGGGGTTTGTATGCAGAAATGAATGATTTTGGACATGTTTGGTCAATAGATGTTAAAAACTAAATGAATAAAGAAATAAATAAATAAATCAATCAATCAATCAATCAATAAATAAGGAATATTTACCTGAAAAAAATAGAATGGGGGTTTGTATGCAAAAATGAATGATTTTGGACATTTTTGGTCGATAGATGTTCAAAAAAAAAAACTATAAATAAATAAGGAATATTTACAGGAAAAAATAGAATGGGGGTTTGGATTCAGACATAAATGATTTTGGACATGTTTGGTCAATAGATGTTCAAAATAAAAATAAATAATAAATAAATAAATGACTAAATAATAAATCAAATAAATAAAAATGAATAAATACTCGCGCACACAGAGAAAATTTCTGTTTTTTTTATAACTGACAAAATTTCTGTACTCTGTATTGCAATATCATTTTCGAATGAATACTCGAAAATATCAAGAAGGTGATATATAAGCAATCTGTATGCATCAGCTTCATTTGAAGATTTAAATCGATAGTTCGCAGTGTGTTTATTTGATTTTGAAATCGTTAGTATCTTTTAAAACGCAAAACATGAAT
>NC_061110.1:5155905-5170905 GCF_015104395.2 Macrobrachium nipponense | reverse complement strand
ATGTTCAAAACACTTTCCTTATACATCAAAAACAATTATCCTAAAGAACTCCCCCAAAAAAAAAAAAAAAAATTAAATTACTAGACAATGTTCCTAAATTTCAAGACTATTTTTAAATAAATTTCAAGAAAATTACCTTAAATTTCAAGACAATTCTCCTAAATTTCAAGAGTTATTTTCTTAAATTTCAATACAATTCTTTTAAATTTCAAGACAATTTTCCTAAATCTCAATTTTCGAAACAATTTTCTTAAAGTACAAAAGTATTGTTTTAAAGTTAAAAGCAATATCCGACCTAGTGGCTTTTGTTATCGAAATGCCTCGAGATTCACCAATCTCTGTCTCTCTGTCTCTCTCTTTCACTCAATGCCTTAAAATTTATTCATCTCTCTCTCTCTCTCTCTCTTTACTCAATGCCTTAAAATTTATTCATCTCTCTCTCTCTCTCTCTCTCTCTCTCTCTCTCTCTCTCTCTCTCTCTCGAAATGCCTTGAACTTTATTGATCTCTCTCTCTCTCTCTCTCTCTCTCTCTCTCGAAATGCCTTGAACTTTATTGATCTCTCTCTTTCTCTCTCTCTCTCTCTCTCTCTCTCTCTCTCTCGAAATGCCTTGAACTTTATTGATCTCTCTCTCTCTCTCTCTCTCTCTCTCTCTCTCTCTCGAAATGCCTTGAACTTTATTGATATCTCTCTCTCTCTCTCCCTCTCTCTCTCGTAGTGAATTGAACTTTATATCTCTCTCTTTCTATCTATCTCGAAATGCTTTGAACTCTCTCTCTCTCTCTCTCGGTCTCGGTCCCTCTCTCTCTGTCTCTCCTCTCTCTCTCTCTCTCTCTCTCTCCTCTCAATGACTTGAAACTTTATTGCTCCTCCTGTAAGGTCTGTAAGGTCTCTCCCATCTCTCTCTCTCTCTCTCTCTCTCTCTCTCTCTCTCTCTCTCTCTCTCTCTTTAACCGAAGGGAGAAGCCGAATCTTTTTCAATAACTTCCAGAGTGAAAAAGAAATCAGAAAATCTTCTTCGTTGCATTTACCGGATGAGAAGAAATTTCACTTTCTGAAGACTAAAGAGAGATTTTTCCAATCGGTTTTCGATTAAGATCACCTCTTCTGCTTCTTTAATTTTTTTTCTTCTTCTTCTTCTCTTCTCTTATTTTCTCCCCAGAAATTTTAGCCTGACCCCGATTGAGGCTTTCCGGACTCAAGATTGGGAAAATGTTGAAGCAGAAAATATTGATTATTTATATATTAGATGTTCGACTGTCGATAATTTTGGTGAAATATCAATAATTAGAATTCATAAATTTGGCTTTTTTCGTTTTATTTGTCCGTCCTTGCCTTTTCTCTGTCCGCCGTCAGATCTTCAAAACTGCAGAGAATATAGAGATGCAAATTGGTATGGTGGTCATCCGCCCTCCAATCATCAAGCATGCCAAATTGCAGCCCTCTAGCCTCAGTAGGTTGTGTTTTATTTAAGGTTGAAGCTAGCCATAATCGTGCACCAGGCAACAATGTAGGCCAGGCCACCAGCGGGCCGCAAGTAAAATTTCATGGGTCGTGGCTCATACAGAACTGTACCGAGACCACCGAAAAATAGATAGGTTTTCGGTGGAATTGATTATACAATGTACAGAAAACGCGATTGCGCTGAAGAAACTTCATTTATATATAAATGAAGATGCGATGCATTGCTTCCATAAAACAAGTCACCTTGCATTTCGATCATTTAGTTCTATTTTTATCTATTTACATTTTGGCTTATCAACTTATCTTTTACCTTCTTTTCCAATAACCGATCTCTACTTCTGAATTAACTGTTATTTTTTGTAACTCCTTTCTTTGGAAGCTTGAATATCAAGTCAATGGACCCCTGTAGGCTTCTTCCCTATCAGCAGGGGTTTATCTACTAAGCTATAATAATAATAATAATAATAATAATAATAATAATAATAATAATAATAGTAATGATAACTAATAATAATAATTTTTCTACTATGTGTGCCGTTTCTAGGATCACACTCTTCTGCATGAGTCCTGGAGCTACTTCAGGCTCTATTTTTCTAGATTCCTTTTCAGGCATCTTGGGATCGCTGCCTAGTGCTCCTATGATTATGGGTACGATTTCCACTGGCATATCCCATATCCTTCTTATTTCTATTTTCAGATCTTGATACTTATCCATTTTTTCCCTCTCTTTCTCTTCAACTCTGGTGTCCCATGGTATTGCGACATCAATGAGTGATACTTTCTTCTTGACTTTGTCAATCAACGTCACGTCTGGTCTGTTTGCACGTATCACCCTATCCGTTCTGATACCATAGTCCCAGAAGATCTTTGCGTGATCGTTTTCTATCACTCCCTCAGGTTGGTGCTCGTACCACTTATTACTGCAAGGGTACCTGATGTTTCTTGCACAGGCTCCAGTGGAGGGCTTTTGCCACTGAATCATGCCTCTTTTGTACTGGTCTGTGCAAGTGCCGGCCATTCGCTTGCTATGTGGTTTATGGTTTCATTTTTCGTATTGCACTTCCTACATATGGGAGAGGATGTTATTTCCGTCTATCGTTCTTTGAATATATCTGGTTCTTAGGGCCTGATCTTGTGCCGCTGTTATCATTCCTTCAGTTCCTTCTTTTTAGCTCTCCCCTCTGTTAGCCCATTGCCATGTGTCATCGCTGGCTAGTTCTTTAGTCTGTCTCATGTATTGTCCGTGCATTGGTTTGTTGTGCCAGTCCTCTGTTCTGTCTGTCATTCTCCTGTCTTTGTATATTTCTGGGTCTTCGTCTGCTTTTATTAGTCCTTCTTCCCATGCACTCTTTAGCCAACTCGTCTTCACTGGTTTTCAGATATTGCCCCAGTGCTCTGTTCTCGATGTTGACGCAGTCTTCTATAGTAAGTAGTCCTCTCCCTCCTTCCTTTCGTGTTATGTATCAGTCTGTCCGTATTTGCTCTTGGGTGTAGTGCTTTCTTTCAACCCGGAACCCACACTATAAATACCACCCAGTCGAATTGGAGGACTGTGATAGAGCAAAAAAAAAAAAAAAAAATAAAAAAGAAAATAAATAAATAATAATAAATAATAATAATAATAATAAAATAATAATAATAATAATAATAATAATAATAATAAAATAATAATAATAATACAGTGAATGATGAAGATTATGTGTGGCATGGCTAATAATTTTAATTCTACAATTATTATTATTATTATTATTATTATTATTATTATTATTATTATTATTATTATTATTATACAGAACATGAACCCTATTCATATGGAACAAAACCACCACAATGGCAATTGACTTTAAGTTCAAGCTTCCAAAGAATATTATGGTGTTCATTTGAAAGAAGTGAGAGGACATAAAGGAAAATAAAGAAAAAAAATGAAAAACAAAGATCACTAATCCAAAAGAAAAAATAAATGAACAATTGGATTAATGAACTGATAAAACTGTAAGCAAATCATCAAAGAGCAAGGATTAAAAAGCTGGAAAAAACATATGGCTGGGATTGCAAGAGATATAATCGGTGTGATTTTCGTGTATGTATGTGTATGGCACTGTGTTAAGTAAGGTGAAGAACGAGAGCAGATATAATAAAAAAAAAATAAATTCTATTTATTAGAACCTTTTATGATATGGTCAGTCATTCTATTATTGCAGTTGGTGCTCCTTCCATTCTGTTGTTTCGGATGTGGAACCACCATCGTGGATACTCAAGGATTATTGATATCGTACGGACGATAATGGAAAGAAAACATACGCTAAGCCCAAGAGAGAGGAGAGAGAGAGAGAGAGAGCGAGAGAGAGAGGAAGAAGAGAGAGAGAGAGAGAGAGAGAGAGAGCTCCTTATCCTAAACCTTCACGTACCTACACATTCTCTCATTGCCAAAACTAAATATGCCACTTGATTTCATGCCTTACGATTTATAGATATATATATATAAATAAATCAAATAAAAATTGTCTTATATGCACAAGTTATCCTTTAGTTTTCATCCAAAGAGACCGTTATGTCTATGGGACGCAGGGGGAGAGGGGGGCGGGGGCGGTTTCGTGAAAGGGCTAAAACCCATTCAGGAGCGAAGAGAAGGCGTGCATATTTCACGAGGTCCCACAACAAGGGGGGGAGGGGGGGAGGGGGGGGTGCCATTGGAGACTCATTATTGAGCCTTGACGAGGAACTTCGGGAAGGAGGACTCCTCCGTTCTTTGCTCCTTGAGATGATAAACTAACCAATGGAATACCATGGGGGACGAATAAACTAACCAATAGTAATTCGTAAATTAGATAGAAAATCTTAATGACAAGAAGTATGAGCGTGCTAATTTGCCTGAGTTTTCTGCTTGGACCGTGTTAATGATAATATCAATTGATCCACATTCAGTTCTATTTCGTGTTATCATTTCCACTCTCATTAGACCATAAATGCCTGTTGCAAGCCTCGGCAATCTTTTTTTATTCAGACCTGATTGAAGATAGAAAGACGCGCTTTCGTACTTGACTGTCAAAACCAAGGTAGTAATATACGTATAGCCTTGGTCCCAAAACAAAACGAGTAGAATAAGATGGAAACAGCATAAGATGGAAGCCTTACCACAACAATCAGGAGACAGCATAAACCTGTCCCGAAATTTATTGTCTGCCAATGATGAAAAAAATAAATAGACATACAGGTAAAATAAAGTCCTTCCCATACCTTACTGGCCGCTTCTGGAATTCCTCGTGGTCTTCCCTCGTCCAAGATGAAACGTGTCGTCAGAGTCTTCCCAAGGAAAATACTATTTTGGATTGGTTCTCTTCAGAGATTACACAACCATCTGTATCTTTTATCCTGAGGTCCATCTCATCGTTGGCCCTTTTCATCTGCAAGAAGACTAGGAATTATTTTTTTCACACACACACACACACACACACACACACACACACACATATATATATATATATATATATATATATATATATATATATATATATATATATGATATATTTATTAAGTCAATAAGAAGTACGAATTACCTCTAGCAGTAACATAACAATATCCCCAGAAATATTCACAGCCTTAATGGCCAACTAATACAAAGCCCATTTACAAGATACACGTAGGAAAACTCTGGAGTAAATTGCGTCTTCTCGCTGCTGGGATCCTAGTTCACATTGTTTAAATTTACAAAAAGCAAAAAAAAAAGTAACTGTATAAACATGGCCTTGGTAAAAAGAGGCTAAATATATGATACCCTCTCGAATCGTGGTTGGAATTATGGATTGTTATGTGTAGGAGTGCGTATGTGTATGTATGTTTAAGTTATACTGTAATATCTGTAACGGAAGTCGCTGTGTGTTCATACAAATATATAAGAACGTATATTCCAAATTTTCTTCTTTTCCGAAATATACTGACGGACCCTTCATGAGATTCTGTTCTCAAATATACGTTTTTATTTTCAACCCTTTGTATACTTATACCACCTAAGCATCTGTTATTCTAAATATAATCTTAAATTAGCTAAAAAAAAAAATAGCTTTTTTCTGTTTTTATGAGTGAAATAAAAAAAAATATAGTTAACTATGTTTTTAAGTATGCTATAAAATTCGGGTATAGCCGACATTCGTGTCAATATTTGTAATTGAAATATTTCCTAGTATTTTATTGATCAATATCAGTATTTTTCCACCTAATCGAGCAATTTTGATTTAAATACACTCAGAGAAAAAGAAAAAAAAATTCGTGTATTTGACCTTTGATCTGACCTCATGACCTTGCCTACCACGCGATTTGCTTTAGTCCAAGGTATAAGCTTTCCAGAAGTATAACTCAAACACCTGGCTACTTCCAAAAAATAAATGACACATAGCTCTTGGACTAATATATTTTGACACTTAATCTCTCCTTTCTTAATCCAGCGCCTGATGTGATCAAAGATAGGATTATCAAGCTTAGATGTAATTATCTTCTAATTGTCAACCTTAGGTATAAAAATCTTCGTGCGTATATAAATAATCTGGTTTTCACTTTCTAGAAATTACTTTTCTTCCTTTACCTTTTTAATTAACATAGATTTAGATTAAATATACCAATCGTGCACCGTGTCCATCACGCACCTTAATACATACACATTATACACATTAATACACCATTATACACATTATACATTATACACATTATACACATTATACACATTATACATTAATACATAATCCATATACATTATACATTATACATTATACATTATACATACATTATACATTATACATTATACATATACATATACATAATACATAATACATAATACATATACATAATACATAATACATAATACATATACATAATACATATACATAATACATATACATTATACATATACATAATACATATATATACATTATGACATATACATATACATTTCTACATACATTATACATATACATTATACATTATACTCATACAAAATAATACATAGACATTTAATACATTATACATATACATTATACAATATAAATATTATACATATCATTATACATCTACATTATACATTATACATATACATTTATACATTATACATATACATCATACATATTACATATACATATACATATACATATACTACACACACACACACATATATATATATATATATATATATATATATATATATATATATATATATATATATATATATTATATATATATTATTCAAAATTCCACCTCATCTCCTCCCAGAAAATACACTTACATTGAAGGTTTAGGTCTTGACTAGAGGACAAGGGGGTTTGAACAAAGAGTTGAAAACTAAACTTCTCAGGCATAAGGCTGGGTTTACTGAAGAGGGAGGAATTTACATTAAAGCTGGACTCTAGTTTTTTAAAAGCACTGTATTTACATAAATTTACAGAAAGTCCAGAAACACATGGGCAGGTGAACTTCTTTCAGTCCATCCGAACATGTGGTGGGAGCAGCCCCACCACATCTTTAGGAAAAATTTGCGCAACGGAGCAAAATTGCAAGCTTCGAAGGACTTCCAAGTTCTACCACAGCCAGGCACAGTGTATGTCTGCAAGTAGAGGGGCATAGGCATAAGGCAGGGGGCACACAAGGGAGAACTTTACTCACTGTTTTCTCTCAATCAAAAGACCACTCGGGGAGAAATGAAATGACTGGGAAATTTACAAAGCAGAAAACTATTTTTCGTGGCTTAAATTACTAGGGAATGTTACTAATATCACAGGGGATTATTACAGAATTGAGCCCAGATGGTTGAAGGGGAATGAAACACTGCACAAGTCGCCTTGGAAAATTAAATGAAATACAGACAAAGATAAAACAATTCCCTGGTTGAAATGGAATTTCCCTTACAGTTACCTTTAGTGATGAAGCTGGTTTGGTTCGTTCTCTAAGCCTCGACACTATGGACTTTTTAAAATATACTTGGGCTTCCCAAAGCATGGGAAAGCCAGGCCCAGGAGGAGGGGGGGGGGGCCGGGCAGCAGCATCTGGTAAGGGCCAGTGGTTTGACCTCGCCGAGGTCTCGTCGTCTTCTGAGAGTTCTCTCCTGGATTCAACGCTTTCAAGCTTTCTCCTGAATAGCTCCTCCTACTGTGCCTGTAAGGGATAATTCCAAGCACCATTGGCAGAAGAGGACAGCTTTTCAAAAGAAAAAGGAGAATGGATTCCTCCAAGTCGAAGGGGCAACTCGTATAGATACCTTAAACTTGGGTAAAAGACTGTTTCTTTCCTTGGTTCTGTTTAAATATTGAACAATTTAAATATATATATATATATATATATATATATATAATATATATATATATATATATATATATATATATATATATATATATATATATATATATATTATATATATAGATATATATATATATATATATATATATATATATATATATATATATATATATATATATATATATATAATATATATCATATATATATATAATGACGGGACTTGAGTGAATCTTACCTGGTGGCTAGGTGTTCGGGGATTTTGCTGGTCTGTAATCACTCAATTATCCCTAAATTTAAATATCACCACCAACAAAATATTCTTTTTGTCTGCTTCACGTATTATTTATTTTCACCTCTATTTTAACCACTTTTAATTACTTCTCCAATCCAGCAGGATCTTAATTAAACACTAAAGACTATCGATAATTTAATACTTAAATCAAAAAAAACTTAAATTAATTCATAATTAATTACTTTCACACGTAATATCCACACACTAGTAATGATAAGCAAAAGAAAAAGATGTTTTCAACACTGCACTGAATAGTTCTCTAACGAAAAATACAATTTACAAGTGTAACGAAAGCTAAGGAATGCAAATATCTGTATGACTAAGTTAAGGAAAAGAAACCAAGGATAATGTAGAATAGTTAACATAACTGATAATAGATGGCGTTGAACATTAAACACCCGATAATTTCATAGTTACACAAAATTATTTACAGTTTTTATTTTTTTACAAATAATTGTGACGTTCCGTCACAGATCCTCCCCCCAAAAAGCATCCTACTTAGGATGGCTGGGATGAGAGACGGCTGGCAAAGTCTGGATAATGCGTCTGCAATTTTGTTTTGATGTCCTGGGATCGCTCGAAGCTCAAGATTATATCTTGTTAGATAGTACGACCAGCGTAACAATTTGTCGTTCAGTAGTTGTGATCTATCCAGGAAGGTTAAAGGTCGATGATCTGTATAGACTGACCTTGTGGTTGCATTCTAAATATGGAGCAAAGTGACGAAGAGCAGCTATGATGGCAAAAAGCTCCTTTCCTATGGTTGCCCATCTAATTTGTGAACCTTTGAATGAGCATGAGAAATAAGATACTGGAAACAAGTAGTCCAGTGGGCAGCTCATCTCCAGATTTGCAAGCTGATGACATCTGTAGTAGTACTGCACCGTATCCCGAATTGCTTACATCTACCTGGAGTAAAAAAGTCTGATTGAAGTTTGGGCTTTAAGAATAGGTTTAGATATAAATACTCTTTTAAGATTATTAAAGAGCTGTTGATGCTTTTCTTCCCAATAAAAGAGATCTTTGGAGATGTTAAATTATATAAAAGCAGCTGTGATTTCAGAGTAGTTCTTAATAAAGCGAGAATAGTATGAAGTCATTCCTAGAAATGATTTTAACTCTTTCTTGTTTGTTGGAATTGGATAATCAAGTATACTTGCAATGTTGGCGTCTTTGGGCATTATACTTCCACCTCCGATGGTATGCCCTAGATAAGTTACCTTAGCTCTCCTAAAGGCACTCTTGGCCAAATTAACTGTTAACCTTGAAGATCTGAAGCGATGGACGAGTTCTTCGAGGGTCTGCAGGTGTTCGTCCCAGTCGTCACTAGCTACACCACGTCATCCATATATACGTAAGTGTCTTTCATATTTCTTATTACCTCTGACATCATCCTTTGAAGGTGGCAGGGGGGGGGGGAGGCGCATTAGATAAACCAAATGGCATGACCTTATAAGAGAATAACCCAAATGGAGTTATAAATGATGAGATTTCTTTAGCTGATTGAGTTAGAGGTACTTGGTAATAGCCTTTCATTAAGTCTATCCGTGTAAGAATTTCTTATTACCAATGCTATCAAGGATATCATTGATTCTAGGTAATGGGATGAATCTTTTACGGTTACCTTATTTAACTTACGATAATCAGTACAGAGTCTTAGTTGATTATTAGGTTTAGGTACTAGGAGACAGGGTGAAGCCCATGGTGAAGTGCTTGGTTCTGCAAGGTCATTATCTAGTAAATACTGTACCTCTTGTTTCAACGAGTCCAACTTCTTGCCCACCATACGGTAGTACGTCTGGCGTAGGGAGTAACACCTGACTCGATGACGATGTCATGTTGAATAGTTTGACTTCCCTGCAAGTTATCAGAACATACATCACGAAACCTGGAGAGCAATTGAGATAGTAATTTTCTCTGAGGAGATGGTATTCCTGTAAAATAACTGGGCAAGGATTTTAGAATCTGACTGTTGGTGTTGTCTTTCAGTTAATTAGTTGATCATCTCAGGAAGATCTAGGAGCAATTCTGAGGAAGTTTCCTCTAGTGGTAGTATTTTCGCCTCAGAAGAATTTGAGAGATGACTACCATTTGAGTAGGTGCTTGATATGCCTTCAACAAATTCACATGTACTAGTTGCGTTTGATCATCTACGAATCAGGAGTAGAGAGAACATTAGTTTACCTTAGAAATTCTTTTGAAGCACTTTGTAAGGTCCCATAAATTTTTTCACGTAAGGGCGGGGGAATCCCGGGTATGGGATGATAGACAAGCACCTCATCTCCTGGCTGAAAAACACGAAGCTTTGCCTTTTTATCATATAAGCGGGACATCTTCTCCTGGGAATGCAAAAGATTAGTATTAGCAAATACATGAAGTGATACAATTTTATCTTTTAAGTCCTGCAGATATGACAAAATGTTTTGTAAACTCCTCTTCCTTGTTGTGAATTAGATTTTCCTTTCACCATACTGAGAGTGGTACGGGGCTACTTTTCTTCCGAACATTAATTCGAAAGGGACACTTCAGTGGACTCTTGTGGTACACTTCGTAATAATTATACATCAGAAGATCTATATCTTTATCCCACTGTTCTGAAGTTTCCTGCATGTAACTTCCGAAGTAGATTTTTAATAGTTTGGTGAACCCTTTCTAGTGCACCATTACTCTGGGGATGATAAGCAGAAGCATGTATGTTATGAATATTGAATTCTCTCATAGCTTGTTGAAAAAGCTTACTAGTGAAGTTTGTGCCTCTATCACATATCAATGTCTTTGGAAACTCCATAGGTTGTGAAAATTTTGACAAGTTGACCAATTATAGTTTTAGCATTTATATTCTTTATTGGCACTGCTATGGGATATCTAGTTGTTGGGCAAAGAACAGTAAGTGAAATTAAAAACCCATTACCTTGCTTAGTCCTAGGCATTGGGCCAACACAATCTATGATAATCCTCTCAAATGGAAACTTTGGTACGGATATGGGCTGAAGAGGAGCTGGTGGAAGTCTCTCATTGGGTTTGCCTGTAGTCTGGCAATGATGACATGCTTTAATAAACTGTTGAATGTCTTTCTTCATCCCAGCCAGAAGAAGTCGTCAGCCAAGGTAGAGTAAGTCTTGTTGACTCCAAAGTGGTTCACATGAGAGTGGGCTAATTCAAGAAGAGCTGGAACTAGAGAGAGTGGCACAACAAGTTGATGACAGTCAACCATGTTGTGGTTGCTGGTGCTTTGGAGGACCTAAAAATGTCGAAAAAGCAAAATCTTTATCAGATAAAAGTAAGGAGTTTTGGGATTATCATCTGGGTCTGCAACTTTCTTCCAAAGAGCCTTAAGGACAGGATCTTTATTCTGCAAGTCCTTGAAGTTTGATTTGGTCATATTTATAAGGTCTAATGTCTTCTCTACTCTATTGCTATTATCTATAACAATTGGTTTAATTGATGCCCTTTGAATAACAGCATTATTTAATTTATTGGACTCATTTTCTATAAGAATATCAGGATCAGATACTACTGGATTAACAATGGCCCCTGCAAGATCATTACCAATTAAAAGCTGGAGTAGTGAAAACAAGGCAACGGATCTCGTGAAACTGCAATTAAAACATTACCTTGATAGTAAGGACACTGTAAATTCACCTCTGCCAAAGGCATGGATTTGGTGGTACTGAGGTCAGAAACGGTAACATACTCATGTACTCAGTTTGAAGTCCTGTGAGGGCAGAGCTACCACAGTTTGGGAGGATCCTGTATCCCGTAAGCAAGTCACTGGAATACCATGACGGTGCCTTTACAAGTGAAAGGTTTGAAGATGTCCTCATCTAATTCTTGAGCAGCAACATGAAATGTTTTCTTATTATCCTTCCTATTAGGGTTCGGAGAATTCTTTCTAACATCAGACTTTTTGCACGAAGGATTAGGACAGTTCTCTATGGGATGCCCTTCCTGCTTACAATAGGAACAATATGCTGTGGATGATGAAGAAATAGATTTGTTAAATGGTTATATGTTTTATGGATCAAATAGTAATCATCAGCTAAACTGGCTGCTTTCAACAATTGGTTTCTCCCTTTTCGAGAATGAAGGTAGCAGTTTACTTGGTAATTTCCTAATAAACTCTTCCATTAAGATAAGATTTTGTAAGGATTCAAAATCTGAAACACCTGTCTTTTGTAAATTGCCTAACTTTGTCATTACAAAATTCAACAAAAGTTTGTGAAGGCGTTTTGTAAGAGTGACGGAACTGTTGCCGATAACCTTCAGCTGTGAAAGCATAAGCATCTAAAAACTGCCTTTTTAATCACACATACTCCTTTACTTTAACCATCTGAGAGATTACATATGCTGCCTTACCTTTGGTTTGAACTGATTTCTGACAACCATTACCCATTGCTCCTGAGGCCACTTCAAGGTTTTAGCAGTGTCTTCGAACGTTGTAAAGAATACCTCTGGGTCCTCCTTTTCATCAAAATCCGGAAGTAGCTTTTTAGCTTTGAGTATGTCGAACTTACTGGGTATCTCTCCATCAGTTTTTCAGCTTAATCTGTATATTGCCGACTTCTGTTCCTTTTGTATCTCTAGTTCAGCCACTTTACACTTGTGTTTCATACTCCAACGCCAATAATTCCTGATGCTTTTGAAGTTCTTCATGTTGCTTTTGAAGTTCTACCTGTTGCTTTTGAAGTTCTAGTGCAGCAGCTTTCTGTTGTTCTTGTTGCAAATGTATTTGAAGACGCAACTTTTCGATATTTGGATCTATTCCAGGGGTGGCTATGCTCCCAGTAAGGGATCGCAATTCATCGACGTCCTCATCATCATCTTCGATGATTCCCTTATCTATTAAGAATTGCAGGATTTTACCATAATGACAGCTTTCACATGTTTTGGATCGACCTCAAGACCACATCTCTGGGCTACAGACAATAATTCCTGTTTCTTGGCATAACGTAAACTCAAAATTTTCCCTTTTATATCGTTCATAAATTTCTCCAAATTAAACGACATTCTGAAGGATTACCCCAAGTAATGTTAATAGAGCGATATTATATAAAGGATTATATTCACACTATGTTATGCCATTAATTTATTTAGACACATTTGACACCAAGATATAACTCAATGAATTTTACAACAATTTCTCAAGACAAATTTAATGAGACCGCAAATAGAATACACAGTCTGAAAATAGATTAAATGAAATTGGGATGCACCAACATACAAGCCGAGGATCAATTAGTGATCGAAGGTCTCACGATAGCGCACAAACATGATATCTAGATTAGCACAATATGCATGTAAGAAGTAGTTTATGGCAGAAGAGAACCTTGATTTTGGCTCGTAAAATAAGGCGGGAGTAGAAGGGCTATATAGCACAGAACCCAACCAATTAATATTTAATTACTGGTCTATCCTATATTTTACAGATACCGATTTTGAGTGAGAGAACCATTCAGCGTATGTGTGAAGATATGAAATGCTGGATTGGATTGTTAAGAAAATAACAAAGAAAACCGTCAATACAAATAACTACACTTTATATAAACAACTCACTTAAGTTTCTTTGCACTTTAAATAGTCACAAACAAAAAGACTAGATCAATCCCGGACAGGCCCCCACTTATGACAGGACTTGAGTGAATCTTACCTGGTGGCTAGGTGTGGGGATGTTGCTGGTCTGTAATCACTCAATTATCCCTCATAAATTTAAAATATCACCACCACAAAAATATTCTTTTTGTCTGCTTCACGTATTATTTATTTTCACCTCTATTTTAACCACTTTTAATTACTTCTCCAATCCACAGGATCTTAATTAAACACTAAAGACTATCGATAATTTATACTTAAATGAATAAAAAAAAACTAAATTCCATATATTACTTTCACACGTAATATCACAAAAGCACTAGTAATGATAAGCAAAAGAAAAAGATGTTTTCAACACTGAACTGAATAGTTCTCTAACGAAAAATACAATTTACAAGTGTAACGAAAGCTAAGGAATGCAAATATCTGTATGACTAAGTTAAGGAAAAGAAAAAACCAAGGATAATGTAGAATAGTTAACATAACTGATAATAGATGGCGTTGAACATTAAACACCCGATAATTTCATAGCTACACAAAATTATTTACAGTTTTATCTTTTTACAAATAATTGTGACGTTCCGTCATAATACTATATATATATATATATACATATATATATATATATATATATATATATATATATATATATATATATATATATATATGCTATGTCTTGCTTCGCTCTTCCCCTCTGTATCTACGTATAGTTCCCTACCAAGGACGCACTTGTGTTAATCGGAGAAAGTCAACGCCCACTGGAGGCGTTTTGTGGCCACCTAACTTAATATGACTATAAACGCCATCTCGCTATTCCTGTCGTTGCTCGTCGCAGGGAATGGAATTGTCAGTTTTGGGGGGAGGGGGTGGGGGTTGGGGGGAGTGATTTCGTTTCGTGAGGCCAGAGACGTCAAGAACGGTGAAACGAAGCTCTGGTAAAAAGCGAGGGTGGGGGGTCATATGCCCATGTTGGTGATCGGAACGTTGAAAGGGGAATGGTTGAATTTGAATGGAATGGAGTCATTGAAAAAGCACTCAGGTTGGGTGCTAATCGGAGCTTGATAGGATATAGAATACACAATTCAGACCAAAGAGAGGTTAAATGAGGGTGAAAAAGGTTATACTCCCCAAGATTTAACAGGAGGAAAACCTCAAAGCAGTTGCACCATGAAGCAACTGACAGGAAATGATGCAAAGTAAGATGGAAGACAAGAATTGAACGAAGGTACAGTAAAAAAAGAATGCAAGGGGTTGCAGCTAGGGGCCGAGGGAGTGCTGCAAAGAGCCTTAAGTAATCCCTACAGTGCACCGCATGAGGTGTACTGTCGGCACCACCAAATCCTATTGGGAAATGAGAGAAGAAAAGTTACATTTAA
>NC_061110.1:5140905-5148405 GCF_015104395.2 Macrobrachium nipponense | reverse complement strand
ATTACTCCCTTATGATACCAGTAACATTCCCTTAGTGGATTAAAGCCACAAAATAGTTTCAGCTTCGTAAATTTCCCAGTCATTTCATTTCCCCCTGAGTGGCCTTTTGATTAAGAGAAACAGTGAGTAGAGTTCGCCCCACGTGTGCCCTGCCTCATACCTATGCCCCTCTAATTGCAGACAAACACTGTGCCTGGCTGTGGTAGAACTTGGAAATCCTTCAAGCTTGCAATTTAGCTCCGTTGCGCAATTTTCCTAAACACTGGCCGGGCTGCTTCCCCCCCACGTGTCCTGGTAGACTGAGAGAAGTTCTCCTACCCTTGTGTTTCCTGGACCTCTGTTAATTTATGTAAAACAGTGATTTTAAAGCTAGAGTCCAGCTTTTATGTAAAAATTCCTCCCTCTTCAACTTTTTTTTTCAAACCCCTCGTCCTCTAGTCAAGGCCTAAATATTCAATGTAAGTGTATTAGCTGGGAGGAGATGCAGTGGAATTTTGAATAACATATATAATATATATATATATATATATATATATATATATATATATATATAGATATATATATATATATATATATATAAGCGAATACCACAGGAAAATAATAATCAGAAATCCTAGCGGTTTCGTCTTTACTCAGACATCGTCAAGGAGTAAAGACGAAAGCCCTTGGATTTCGACTATTATTTTTCCCCCTGTGGTATTCGCTTATTATGAAGTCAAGTGCATCTACAGTGATTTTTCAAGCATATATATATATATATATTATATATATATATATATATATATATATATATATATATATATATATAAATATGGGCATAGTCCTCCATTTTTGCCTCCACCTGTCTGGGGTTAATTCGTAAGCCCCAAAGATTGCCTTTCGCACGAGGGCAAGATTGTGTCGCCCATTCAGGGGAAGGGCCTCGAATGCAGTCTGCCCTTTGCCAGCGAGATGCTTGCCAAGGAGGAGGGCCACTTCCTGAGGGGTTGGATTGAAGTTCCCAAACACCTGTTCGACATGATCGAGCCAGGTGTCAGGTTCGTTATAGTTCCAAGCCCTAATGAGGCCGCCCATGCTGTGGAGGTGAGAGGGCGCAGGAGGCGTGTGACTCGGGGGTGCCAGGGTGGTGTTCTGGACTGCTATAGCCAGTTCATGTGCCCTTTCTTTCTCCCTTTCAGCAGCTTGAAATTCTGTTTCAGCAGCTTGCGCTTCTCTTTCAGCCGTTTCTCTTCTTTCTTGCTCTTCTCTTTCAGCAGCTTCTCTTCTTTCTTGTGCTTCCCTCTCCTTCTCCCGTTCAGTTGCTCTCTCTTGGGCTGCTTCCTTCAGCTTATCATTCACCCAATTGATCAGCTTTGTGCTCTCCAGCCCCAGGGCTCGTCCGGTTTCTGTGAAGGCCTTAGCCTTCTCCAGTGCTGCGTTACTGGCCATCTCCTTAGCCGTAAAACGCTAGTAGACTAGCCTGGAAACAGGGTGGAAAGTGGTTTTGCAAAATCAGCAAATGTCGCAGACCTGGCAAGCACAGTTACTACTAGTACTAACTTGGTGCGTAGCAAACGGTGGGGAAAAGCTGACGCTCCGTAGAATCTCTGTGATTTACAGTTCGGCGGAGAACTCGACGCCAGTAATGGATTTGGTAATAAATTTTGTAAAATAGACGAAAGACCCTGGAAATTCACGGAATCCTCACGTGAAAAGATATCAAAAGGATTTCGTAGAGGCGGAAACTCGAAGCCAATCTGTATTTGTATGTAAAAGGGAAAATATTTTCAATGACGAAATTCCACGGAATCCTAACGTGAAAGGTAGCAAAGGGATTTCGCAGAGGTGGAAACTCAAACGCCTGTACGGATTTGTAAGGTGAAAGGTAAAAAAATAAAATAAAAATCTAGTCACAAAATTCACGGAAACTCAACGTGAAACGTGACAAAATAACATAAATGCGGAATCTCACGCAATCAGGATTTTGTAAATAAACAAAAGAGACGGGGATTAATAAAATATATTCTTTTCTTTGCTACCAACGCAAATCCCTTGAACCTAGCTTTGCTCAGAAAACCCAGAATAACCTCTTCAATGCTATAAAATACACTGCAATTTTTCCCACCCCCGTTCTTTTTCCCCAGTCTCGCGAACTTAAAACCCTCCTGTCTGCGAACTTAAAGCACCGGAGAATTTGGCTGCATGCAGCCTGTCTAGACAAGATAAGGAAGAATGAATCACAGATATATTCAAGGTCGGGCTGGCCCTTGTTCGGCATGCAAAAGTATTTGCCCTTATTTGATTACTTTCTGCACAGAGAATAACAAAAAGAAAACGTTTACCTTTAATTTTTCTTATACTATTGTTAAGAATGTTTTACGCTAACACAATGTTTTTGCTTTCCTGACTGATTGACTCGTCTATGTTTTGTTAATGGATGGAGCGGGATCGGGATAGGTTTCGGGACATGTGGCTGGAGGATTTAAAGGTCTTATCCCATTTAGACATGCAAGGAGAGAGAGAGAGAGAGAGAGAGAGAGCTAGCGCGCATTGTTTCACATAAAAAATAACATGCAGAAATACCTTTACAATGCGGGATTTGCGAATAACTAGCAGATATTTTCGTTTTGATACTTACTCCCTAACCTCTGTTCTTCATGCAATGGCACATAACATTAATTTCTCTCTCGATCTGGGGTTTATCAGCCTACCTGTGGTCTCTTTTCTATTGCTACAAAGGCAGTCAGATTTTATATCCCTAACTAGAATAACTAGTTCTACACAAATACTAGAAAATAAAATGAAATTTACCTTATTCCTGTTGTGGAGAATTTGGAAACCTTGCCTTCGCTTGCTCATAAAAATATTATGGAATTCAGATTCGTTTCTTTTGTGATATTCGCTTCAAAATCTATACAACGACATCCTGGCAAGGTTGCCATTATTCAAAATTCCACCTCGTCTCCTCCCAGCTAATACACTTACATTGAAGATTTCAGGTCTTAACTAGAGGACGAGGGGTTTGAAAAAAAAAAAAAAAAAAAAAAAAGTTGAAGAGGGAGGAATTTTTACATAAAAGCTGGACTCTAGTTTTAAAAGCACTGTATTTACATAAATTTACAGAGGTCTAGGAAACACAAAGGTAGGAGAACTTCTCTCAGTCTACCAGGACACGTGGGAGGAAGCAACCCAGCCATGTGTTTAGGAAAATTGCGCAACAGAGCTAAATTGCAAGCTTGAAGGACTTCCAAGTTCTACCACAGCCAGGCACAGTGTCTGCAATTAGAGGGGCATAGGTATGAGGCAGGACACATGTGGGGCGAACTCTACTCACTGTTTCTCTCAATCAAAAGGCCACACAGGGGGAAGTGAAATGACTGGGAAATTTACACAGCAGAAACTATTTTGTGGCTTTAATTCACTAGGGGAATGAATGTTACTGGTATCACAGGGGAGTAATTACAGAATTGAGCCCAGATGGCAAAGGGGAATGAAACACTGCACAAGTTGCCTTGGAAAATGAAATGAAATACAGACAAAGATAAAACAATTCCCTGGTTGAAATGGAATTTCCCTTACAGTACCTTTTTGCGATGAAGCTGGTTGCCTCCTTCTCTAAGTTGCGACACACTATGGACTGTTAACTCTTTCATATCTGCTTAGTTTTGAGCACTGTGTCCCCAGATATCCGAGGTATCTGGGAGGGCTCGACAGTGCAAAAAAATAATTATTTTGAAAATTCAGCAAAAATATAAATTTTATGCCAACAACGTTCATTTTCTGTCCTTTTTTTTTTTTCTAAAAGTTAGTATTTCATGGTGGAATAGTCAGAATAAGAGTCCAGGCTCTAAATACGAAAAAATGTGAGTTTATTTAAAAAAAAAAAAAAAAAAAAAAAAAATCTTTTCTTTCTTTTTCATCTTTTTGTTTATTTTTGTTTTTTCAATCCAAAAACTATGAAAGGGGCAGGCGACTGAGTTATTTTGTTTTTTTATGAGAAATCCAATAAAATTCTCTAAATATCGACATATAAATCAATGGATAACGAATAAGTCCAGCCAGTGAAAAAATTTATAGAAAAGAGGGTAAGAAACAGACTGCAGTACAGGGATTTGAGCATGAGCAGTACAGAAACTACTTTGCTGGCGTATTGATACCCCGAGATACACTTTCCAAGGTATGATCTAGCCTATGGAAATCACTACTTGTCCGAAAATAAAAGAAAATGCCCCTACCACACGCACAAAAAATTTTGGTAAATTTTACGAACCGCTACGTCAGTTGGATAGATAGGGGATAGAGTATTTTTACATACCATTACGTCAGTTGGACATGAAAGGTTAAAAGTATACTTGGGCTTCCCAAAGCATGGAAAGCAGGCCCAGGATTGAGGGGGTGGGGGGGGGGTGGGGGGGGGGGGCGGGGGGGGGTACCAGCGTCTGGTCAGGGCCAAGAGAGCTGGCCTCTCTGAGGTCTGGTGTTCTTCTGAGGCCTTTCTCCTCCGGATTCCAGGTCTTTTCAAGCTTTCTCCTGGAGCTCCACCCAATATGCCGAAGGGGATATTCCAACAACCAATGGGAGAAGAGGATAGCTTTTCAAAAGAAAAAGGAGAATGGATTCCTTCAAAGTCGAAGGGGCAACTCTTATAAATACATTTAACTTGGGTTAAAGACTATTCTTTCCTTGTTTCTAGCTAAAATCTTGAACAATATCATATATATATATATATATATATATATATACATATATATATATATATAATATATATATATATATATATAATATATATATATATATAAGTCATTTCCACATTATAGTGATTCATATACTTACATCGAGCTACAATGTCCTTTAATATCTAATTCGCTCTACCTCGGAATTAATATATTTTCATATATGCTTACCCGAAGGGGAATTTTTTAACACAATAATAGATTTGCCTGGTACCGGGCGCAAACCCAAGAAGACATTCAAATCCAGGAAAGTAAGTGAAGCTTTTACCTACCCCACCACCGCAAGAGGCTATCAGTTTATGTCGTCTCTCACCCTCAAATACCTTTCACGCTCAGGTAATTCGTTGGTTTGGAGACAGCATCAACCCACCTCAACTCCCGTAGTGTTGTAGTTCTTTTGACAACACGTAGCAATTTATATAAGTCATTCACATTACCGTGATTCATATATATACATCGAGCTACAATGTCCTTTAATATCTAATTCGCTCTACCTCAGAATTAATATATTTTCATATAAGCTTAACCGAAGGGGAATTTTTACACGATGATAGATTTGCCTGGTCCCCGGGCGCAAACCCAAGAAGACAAGAAGACAAGTCAATTATTTTAATGAAATTTTAGGAATTTTTAGATGTACATCCACCTTTCGTTAGAATGAAACTTTACGCGTTCTTTAAGGCAAATATGTGTAAAAATATACATGCCTGCGTACACGAAAAACAGGATATATGTAGAATCTACTGGTCACCTTTGTACCAGAAACATATGCAACTTTAATATATATATATATTATATATATATATATATATATATATATATATATATATATTATATATATATATATATATATATATATATATATATATATATAAACAGGTCTATTCTCGTTTCAAGAAAAGTCATAAAGAGTAAAAACTACACACTAATAACAGAGTACCACTGGGGATTCTGTCTACGGTAACCACGTGTCTTAAGTCGTTCCTTTCTATGCTGTAGATTTTGTCCCAGAGGAAGGAAGGGTGAAGCGGAAACCTCTTGGAGGAAAAGGTTTCTCTCTCCTTTTTGTCCTTTTCCTCCTCAGAGACACCTCTCGTTACTGGAGAATATATTTATATAATTTTTTTTTTACAGACGTAACCTGCTGTTGGTGGTCTTTCATTTAAAAAAATAATTCTGAGAAACTCAGTGATAAATAATTATACAACGAACGTTTTGAGTCATCTTGTAAAAAGCACCGGACTGACACTCTCAGAAATCGAGTAATATATTAACTAAGGTCATGAAAATTTAAATACTTGTATTAAAAATTACTTGAATATTTCCAGAGAAACTGAATTCAGAAATGAAACGCCGAAGCCTTCACTTGAAACTGAACTTCTCACTTCAGGTGTTTTTTTTAAGAACTTTAATTCTGTCTTGGAAGTTCATATCACTTCTTCAAATCAAAGTAATGAAAGTAATATGAATAAATCCAGATATAAATTGAATTCATAAATTCACCAAACTGAACTTCTTTTAAACCGGTATAAACTTTTTGTTACCTGCAAAGCGTTGTAATGGAATCGCTCCTTTTACTGTCGTGTTCCAGTGTTTCATGAATTTCTTTTTAGTAATTACATTTCACACCAGCAGCATTGGTTGGTTTACTTTGAACCTTCATCAGCTTAAGTGCAAGCATTTTGACCTCAATCCAGCAGTTTTTGCTAAAAATGGGAGTTATATCTGTCTGTCCGTCCGTCTGTCATTCACTCATGGCCAAATGGCTGGTACCGATGGGGCAGGAAACTTGAACCACTGTTATAGTGGGGAACCGAGGGAAGGGTTGGGGAAAGAAGGAGGGAAAAAACTCCTAACGATGGTTTATTATTGGGTTTCATCCTACCTCCCCACACCCCCTCCGAAGGGGGTGGGGGTGAGAGGGATTCCCTGAAAAGGAGCTGGTTCTGACTCTGAAACGGGGCTGGTTATTCCCGTAGACTAAGTAATTTTATTGAATTTTATCATATATAATTTCTGTATACATATGTTTGCTAGTATGTATAAATGTCTGTTTGTGATTCCATATTCGCCAATGATTCAGTGCAGCTTCGTTTTGATTAACTGATTTTATTCGGGGAGAAAATGTTCAATAGAATTATTTTAACAGGGTCACTATTGATACTATTACCGCTGCTAATACTGCTATTCCGTTCCTGCTTTTGTTTTGAACGTGTTACTCCTTTTACTTTTACAACTGCTATATCTGCTGCTATTTCGACCCTGCTACGTATTGTCACCCTTTCGCAGATTTAGCCCGACGTATGACCTCTTAGAATTAGTTATGATTAGATCAGTGAATCACTGAAATATAAATAATATGATGTGACGAATATACACACAAAAGAGAACGCTTAACTAACAGACACATAATTTGACACGAAAAAAAGAAAGCTTTTGATGTAGAATACAGCTCAGATCCCCTGAATATCATTACTGCGGTTAAAGAAATGTACTTATCAAGCACAGGAAGAGTCATTGTTCAAATAATGCCTTTGTTATGCCTCGTGGACTCATTTTCTGTCGATACGTGTCAAATGTGACATTTCATTTCGAAATGCGAAGAGAGAGAGAGTAGAGAGAGAGAGAGAGAGAGAGAGAAGAGAGAGAGAGAGACGAGAAGAGAGGGGAAGAGAGGAGAGAGAGAAATCGTCGTTATTAAAAGCTTATGTTGCATAAATGAAATGTCACTAAATATTTCCGGGCGTCATATGCTAATTGGATTATAAATATTTGTGAAACGTTGTTT